>NW_027139655.1:2100000-2192500 GCF_035084215.1 Heptranchias perlo | reverse complement strand
CACTGTGCATTGTACAGAATGTAATATAAGAACTGTTCTGAGTCCAACCAACTGTGTATTGTACAGAATGTAACATAAGATATGGACTGAGTCCAACCCACTGTGCATTGTACAGAATGTAATATAAGAACTGTTCTGAGTCCAACCCACTGTGTATTGTACAGAATGTAATATAAGATATGGGCTGAGTCTAACGCACTGTGTAATGTACAGAATGTAATATAAGATATGGACTGAGTCCAACCCACTGTATATTGTACAGAATGTAATAAAAGATATGGAATGAATCCACCCCACTGTGTTTTGTGCAGAATGTAATATAAGATATGGACTGGGTCCAACCCACGTTTTATTGTGCAGAATGTAATATAAGATATGGACTGAGTCCAACCCACTGTGTATTGTACAGAATGTAATATAAGATATGGACTGAGTCCACCCCACTGTGTATTGTACAGAATGTAATATAAGATGTGGACTGAGTCCAACCCACTGTGTATTGTACAGATTGTAATATAAGATCTGTTCTGAGTCCACCCCACTGTGTATTGTACAGAATGTAATATAATATATGGACTGAGTCCAACCCACTGTGTGTTGTACAGAATGTAATATAAGATATGGACTGAGTGCATCCCACTGTGTAATGTGCAGAATTTAATAGAAGTTATGGACTGAATCCACCCCACTGTGTAATGTCCAGAATGTAACATAAGATACGGACTGCGTCCAACCCAATGTGTATTGCACAGAATGTAATACAAGATATGGACTGACTCCAACCCAATGTGTAATGTGCAGAATGTAATATAAGATATGGACTGAGTCCAACCCAATGTGTAATGTACAGAATGTAATATAAGATCTGGACTGAGTCCAACCCACTGTGTATTGTGCAGAATGTAATATAAGATATGGGCTGAGTCCAACGCACTGTGTAATGTACAGAATGTAATATAAGATCTGGGCTGAGCCCAACCCACTGTGTATTGTACAGAATGTAATATAAGATATGGGCTGAGTCCAACGCACTGTGTAATGTACAGAATGTAATATAAGATATGGACTGAGTCCAACCAACCTCGTATTGTGCAGAATGTAATATAAGATATGGACTGAGTTCAACTCACTGTTTATTGTGCAGAATGAATTATAACATATGGACTGAGTCCAACCCACTGGGTATTGCACAGAATGTAATACAAGATATGGACTGAGTCCACCCCACTGTGTATTGTACAGAATGTAATATACTATATGGACTGAGTCCAACCCACTGTGTAATGTACAGAATGTAATATAAGATATGGACTGAGTCCAACCACTGTTTATTGTACAGAATGTAATATACGATATGGACTGAGTCCAACCGACGTTGTATTGTGCAGAATGCAATAGAAGATATGGACTGAGTCCAACCCACTGTGTATTGCACAGAATGTAATATAAGATATGGACTGAGTCCACCCCAAAGAGTAATGTACAGCATGTAATATAAGATATGGACTGAGTCAACCCCACTGTGCATTGCACAGAATGTAATATAAGATCTGTTCTGAGTCCACCCCACTGTGTATTGAAAAGAATGTAATATAAGATATGGACTGAGTCCAACCTACTGTGTATTGTGCAGAATGTAATATAAGATCTGTTCTGAGTCCAACCCACTGTGTATTGTACAGAATGTAATGTAAGATATGGACTGATTCCACCCCACTGTGTATTGTATAGAATGTAATATAAAATATGAACTGAGTCCACCCCATTGTGTATTGTACAGAATGTAATATAAGATATGAACTGAGTCCAACCCACGTTGTTTTGTGCAGAATGTAATATAAGATATGGACTGAGTCCACCCCACTGTGTATTGTACAGAATGTAATAAAATATATGGACTGAGTCCAACCCACTGTGTGTTGTACAGAATGTAATATAAGATATGGAGTGAGTCCATCCCACTCTGTAATGTGCAGAATTTAAAAGAAGTTATGGACTGAATCCACCCCACTGTGTAATGTCCAGAATGCAATATAAGATACGGACTGAGTGCAACCCAATGTGTATTGTACAGAATGTAATACAAGATATGGACTGACTCCAACCCAATGTGTAATGTGCAGAATGTAATATAAGATATGGACTGAGTCCAACACTCGTTTTATTGTGCAGAATGTAATACAAGATCTGTTCTGAGTCCACCCCACTGTGTATTGTACAGAATGCAATATAAGATATGGACTGAGTCCAACCCACTATGTTTTGTACAGAATGTAATATAAGATATGGACTGAGTCCAACCCACGTTGTATTGTGCAGAATGTAAAATAAGATATGGACTGAGTCCACCCCACTGTGTATTGTACAGAATGTAATATAAGATATGGACTGAGTCCAACCCACTATGTTTTGTACAGAATGTAATATAAGATATGGACTGAGTCCAACCCACGTTGTATTGTGCAGAATGTAAAATAAGATCTGGACTGAGTCCAACCCACTGTGTTTTGTACAGAATATAATATAAGATATGGACTGAGTCCAACCCACGTTGCATTGTGCTAATGTAAAATAAGATATGGACTGAGACAAACCACTGTGTATTGTACAGAATGTAACATAAGATACGGACTGATTCCAACCCACTGTGTATTGTACAGAATGTAATATAATATATGGACTGAGTCCACCTCAACTTGTATTATACAGAATGTAATATAAGATATGGACTGAGTCCACCCCACTGTGTATTGTACAGAATGTAACATAAAATATGGACTGAGTCCACCCCATTGTGTATTGTACAGAATGTAATATAAGATATGAATTGAGTCCACCCCACTGTGTATTGTACAGACTGTAATATTAGATATGGACTGAGTCCACCCCACTCTTTATTGTACAGAATGAATATGAGATATGGACTGAGTCCAACCCACTGTGTAATGTACAGGATGTAATATAAGATATGGACTGAGTCCAACCAACCTCGAATTGTTCAGAATGTAATATAAGATATGGACTGAGTCTACCCCACTGTGTATTGGAGAGAATGTAATATACCATATGGACTGAGTCCAACTCACTGTTTATTGTGCAGAATGAATTATAAGATATGGACTGTGTCGAACCCACTGTGTATTGTACAGAACGTAATGTAAGATATGGACTCAGTCCAACCCACTGTGTATTGTACAGAATGTAATAAAATATATGGACTGAATCCACCCCACTGTGTTTTGTGCAGAATTTAATATAAGATATGGACTGGGTCCACCCTACTGTGTAATGTACAGAATGTAATATAAGATCTGTACTGAGTCCACCCCACTGTGTATTGTACAGAATGTAATATAAGATATGGACTGAGTCCAACCCACTGTGTATTGTACAGAATGGAATATAAGATATGGACTGAGTCTACCCCACTGTGTATTGGAGAGAATGTAATATACTATATGGACTGAGTCCAACTCACTGTTTATTGTGCAGAATGAATTATAAGATATGGACTGTGTCCAACCCACTGTGTATTGCACAGAATGAAATGTAAGATATGGACTGAGTCGAATCCACTGTGTATTGTACAGAACGTAATGTAAGATATGGACTGAGTCCAACCCACTGTGTATTGTACAGAATGTAATAAAAGATATGGACTGAATCCACCCCACTGTGTTTTCTGCAGAATTTAATATAAGATATGGACTGGGTCCACCCTACTGTGTAATGTACAGAATGTAATGTAAGATCTGTACTGAGTCCACCCCACTGTGTGTTGTACAGAATGTAATATAAGATATGGACTGAGTCCAACCCACTGTGTTTTGTACAGAATGTAATATAAGATATGGACTGAGTCCAACCCACGTTGTATTGTGCAGAATGTAAAATAAGATATGGACTGAGTCCAACCCACTGTGTTTTGTACAGAATGTAATATAAGATATGGACTGAGTCCAACCCACTGTGTAATGTACAGTATGTAATATAAGATGTGGACTGCGTCCACCCCACTGTGTATTGTACAGAATGTAATATAAGAAAAGACTGAGTCCACCCCACTGTGCAATGTACCGAATGTAATATAAGATCTGTTCTGAGTCCAGCCCACAGTGTATTGTACATAATTTAATACAAGATATGGACTGAGTCCACCCCACCGTGTATTGTACAGAATGTAATATAAGACGTGGACGGAGTCCGCCCCATTGTGTATTGTACAGAATGTAATGTAAGATATGGACTGAGTCCAACCCACTGTGCATTGTACAGAATGTAATATAAGAACTGTTCTGAGTCCAACCCACTGTGTATTGTACAGAATGTAATATAAGATATGGACTGAGTCCAACCCACTTTGTATTGTGCAGAATGTAATATAAGATATTGACTGAGTCCAACCCACTGTGTATTGTGGAGAATGTTATATAAGATATGGAGTGAGTCCAACCCAATGTGCATTGTACAGAATGTAATATAAGATATGGACTGAGTCCAACCCACGTTTTATTGTGCAGAATGTAATACAAGATATGGACTGAGTCCAACCCACTGTGTATTGTACAGAATGTAATATAAGATATGGACTGATTCCAACCCACTGTGTATTGTACAGAATGTAATATAATATATGGACTGAGTCCACCTCAACTTGTATTATACAGCATGTAATATAAGATCTGGACTGAGTCCAACCCACTGTGTAATGTACATAATGTAATATAAGATATGGACTGAGTCCAACCAACCTAGTATTGTGCAGAATGTAATATAAGATATGGACTGAGTCCAACCCACTGTGTATTGTACAGAATGTAATATAAGATATGGACTGAGTCCAACTCACTGTTTATTGTGCAGAATGAATTATAAGATACGGACTGAGTCCAACCCATTGTGTATTGCAACGAATGTAATATAAGATATGGACTGAGTCCACCTCACTGTGTATTGTACAGAATGTAATATACTATATGGACTGAGTCCAACCCACTGTGTAACGTACAGAATGTAACATAAGATATGGACTGAGTCCAACCAACCTTGTATTGTACAGAATGTAATATAAGATATGGACTGAGTCCAACCCTCTGTGTATTGTGCAGAATGTAATAAAAGATATGGACTGTGTCCAACAAACCTTGTATTGTACAGAATGCAATATCAGATTTGGATTGAGTCCAACCCACTGTGTAATGTACAGAATGTAATATAAGATATGGACTGAGTCCACCCCACTGTGTATTGTACAGAATGTAAAAAAGATATGGACTGAGTCCAACCACTGTTTGTTGTACAGAATGTAATATACGATATGGACTGAGTCCAACCGACATTGTATTGTGCAGAATGCAATAGAAGATATGGACTGAGTCCAACCCACTGTGTATTGCACAGAATGGAATATAAGATATGGACTGAGTCCAACCCACTGTGTATTGTACAGATTGTAATATAAGATATGGACTGAGTCCAACTCACTGTTTATTGTGCAGAATGAATTATAAGATACGGACTGAGTCCAACCCATTGTGTATTGCAACAAATGTAATATAAGATATGGACTGAGTCCACCTCACTGTGTATTGTACAGAATGTAATATACTATATGGACTGAGTCCAACCCACTGTGTAACGTACAGAATGTAACATAAGATATGGACTGAGTCCAACCAACCTTGTATTGTACAGAATGTAATATAAGATATGGACTGAGTCCAACCCTCTGTGTATTGTGCAGAATGTAATAAAAGATATGGACTGTGTCCAACAAACCTTGTATTGTACAGAATGCAATATCAGATTGGGATTGAGTCCAACCCACTGTGTAATGTACAGAATGTAATATAAGATATGGACTGAGTCCACCCCACTGTGTATTGTACAGAATGTGAAAAAGATATGGACTGAGTCCAACCACTGTTTATTGTACAGAATGTAATATACGATATGGACTGAGTCCAACCGACGTTGTATTGTGCAGAATGCAATAGAAGATATGGACTGAGTCCAACCCACTGTGTATTGCACAGAATGTAATATAAGATATGGACTGAGTCCAACCCACTGTGTATTGTACAGATTGTAATATAAGATATGGACTGAGTCCAACCTACTGTGTATTGTACAGAATGTAATATAAGATCTGTTCTGATTCCAACCCACTGTGTATTGTACAGAATGCAATATAAGATATGGACTGAGTCCACCCCACTGTGTATTGTACAGAATGTAATATAAAATATGAACTGAGTCCACCCCATTGTGTATTGTACAGAATGTAATATAAGATATGAACTGAGTCCAACCCACGTTGCATTGTGCAGAATGTAATATAAGATCTGTTCTGAGTCCAACCCACTGTGTATTGTACAGAATGTAAAATAAGATATGGACTGAGTCCAACCCACTGTGTTTTGTACAGAATGTAATATAAGATATGGACTGAGTCCAACCCACTGTGTATTGTACAGAATGTAATGTAAGATATGGACTGAGTCCAACCCACTGTGTATTGTGCAGAATGTAATATAAGATTTGGACTGAGTCCAACCGACGATGCATTGTGCAGAATGAAATATAAGATATGGATTGAGTCCACCCCACTGTGTATTGTGCAGACTGTAATATAAGATATGGACTGATTCCAACCCACTGTGTATTGTACAGAATGTAAAAAAGATATGGACTGAGTCCAACCACTGTGTATTGTACAGAATGTAATATACGATATGGACTGAGTCCAACCGACGGTGTATTGTGCAGAATGCAATAGAAGATATGGACTGAGTCCACCCCACTGAGTAATGTACAGAATGTAATATAAGATATGGACTGATTCCAACCCACTGTGTATTGTACAGAATGTAATATAATATATGGACTGAGTCCACCTCAACTTGTATTATACAGAATGTAATATAAGATATGGACTGAGTCCAGCCCACTGTGTATTGTACAGAATGTAATATAAGATATGGATTGAGTCCACCCCACTGTGTATTGTACAGACTGTAATATAAGATATGGACTGAGTCCACCCCACTGTGTATTGTACACAATGAATATAAGATATGGACTGAGTCCAACCCACTGTGTAATGTACAGAATGTAATATAAGATATGGACTGAGTCCAACCAACCTAGAATTGTTCAGAATGTAATATAAGATATGGACTGAGTCCAACCCACTGTGTATTGCACAGAATGAAATATAAGATATGGACTGAGTCCACCCCACTGTGTATTGGAGAGAATGTAATATACTATATGGACTGAGTAATGTACAGAATGTAATATAAGATATGGACTGAGTCCAACCAACCTTGTATTGTACAGAATGTAATATAAGATATGGACTGAGTCTAACCCTCTGTGTATTGTGCAGAATGTAATATAAGATATGGACTGAGTCCATCACACCTTGTGTTGTGCAGAATGTAATATAAGATTTGGACTGAATCCAACCCACTGTGAAATGTACAGAATGTAATATAAGATATGGACTGAGTCCAACCAACCTTGTATTGTACAGAATGTAATATAAGATATGGACTGAGTCCACCCCACTTTGTATTGTACAGAATGTAATATAAGATATGGACTGAGTCGACCCCACTGTGTATTGTACAGAATGTAATATACTTTATGGACTGAGTCCAACCGACGATGCATTGTGCAGAATGCAATGTAAGATATGGAGTGAGTCCAACCCACTTTGTATTGTGCAGAATGTAATATAAGATATTGACTGAGTCCAACCCACTGTGTATTGTGGAGAATGTAATATAAGATATGGAATGAGTCCAACCCAATGTGCATTGTACAGAATGTAATATAAGATATGGACTGAGTCCAACCCACGTTTTATTGTGCAGAATGTAATACAAGATATGGACTGAGTCCAACCCACTGTGTATTGTACAGAATGTAATGTAAGATATGGACTGATTCCAACCCACTGTGTATTGTACAGAATGTAATATAATATATGGACTGAGTCCACCTCAACTTGTGTTATACAGCATGTAATATAAGATCTGGACTGAGTCCAACCCACTGTGTAATGTACAGAATGTAATATAAGATATGGACTGAGTCCAACCAACCTAGTGTTGTGCAGAATGTAATATAAGATATGGACTGAGTCCAACACACTGTGTATTGTACAGAATGTAATATAAGATATGGACTGAGTCCAACTCACTGTTTATTGTGCAGAATGAATTATAATATACGGACTGAGTCCAACCCACTGTGTATTGCAAAGAATGTAATATAAGATATGGAATGAGTCCAACCCAATGTGCATTGTACAGAATGTAATATAAGATATGGACTGAGTCCAACCCACGTTTTATTGTGCAGAATGTAATATAAGATATGGACTGAGTCCAACACACCTTGTATTGTGCAGAATGTAATATAAGATTTGGACTGAATCCAACCCACTGTGAAATGTACAGAATGTAATATAAGATATGGACTGAGTCCAACCCACTGTGTAATGTACAGAATGTAATATAAGATATGGACTGAGTCCAACCAACATAGTGTTGTGCAGAATGTAATATAAGATATGGACTGAGTCCAACCCACAGTGTATTGTACAGAATGTAATATAAGATATGGACTGAGTCCAACTCACTGTTTATTGTGCAGAATGAATTCTTAGATACGGACTGAGTCCAACCCACTGTGTATTGCAAAGAATGTAATATAAGTTATGGACTGAGTCCACCCCACTGTGTATTGTACAGAATGTAATATACTATATGGACTGAGTCCAACCCACTGTGTAACGTACAGAATGTAATATAAGATATGGACTGAGTCCAACCCTCTGTGTATTGTGCAGAATGTAATAAAAGATATGGACTGTGTCCAACAAACCTTGTATTGTACAGAATACAATATCAGATTTGTACTGAGTCCAACCCACTGTGTAATGTACAGAATGTAATATAAGATATGGACTGAGTCCACCCCACTGTGTGTTGTACAGAATGTAAAAAAGATATGGACTGAGTCCAACCACTGTTTATTGTACAGAATGTAATATACGATATGGACTGAGTCCAACCGACGTTGTATTGTGCAGAATGCAATAGAAGATATGGACTGAGTCCAACCCACTGTGTATTGCACAGAATGGAATATAAGATATGGACTGACTCCAACCCACTGTGTATTGTACAGATTGTAATATAAGATATGGACTGAGTCCACCCCAATGAGTAATGTACAGAATGTAATATAAGATATGGACTGATTCAACCCCACTGTGCATTGCACAGAATGTAATATAAGATCTTTTCTGAGTCCACCCCACTGTGTGTTGAAAAGAATGTAATATAAGATATGGACTGAGTCCAACCTACTGTGTATTTTACAGAATGTAATATAAGATCTGTTCTGATTCCAACCCACTGTGTATTGTGCAGAATGCAATATAACATATGGACTGAGTCCACCCCACTGTGTATTGTACAGAATGTAATATAAAATATGAACTGAGTCCACCCCATTGTGTATTGTACAGAATGTAATATAAGATATGAACTGAGTCCAACCCACGTTGCATTGTGCAGAATGTAATATAAGATCTGTTCTGAGTCCAACCCACTGTGTATTGTACAGAATGTAAAATAAGATATGGACTGAGTCCAACCCACTGTGTTTTGTACAGAATGTAATATAAGATATGGACTGAGTCCAACCCACTGTGTATTGTGCAGAATGTAATATAAGATTTGGACTGAGTCCAACCGATGATGCATTGTGCAGAATGCAATATAAGATATGGATTGAGTCCACCCCACTGTGTATTGTACAGACTGTAATATAAGATATGGACTGATTCCAACCTACTGTGTATTGGAGAGAATGTAATATACTAAATGGACTGAGTCCAACCCACTGTGTAATGTACAGAATGTAATATAAGATATGGACTGAGTCCAACCAACCTTGTATTGTACAGAATGTAATATAAGATATGGACTGAGTCTAACCCTCTGTGTATTGTGCAGAATGTAATATAAGATATGGACTGAGTCCAACACACCTTGTATTGTGCAGAATGTAATATAAGATTTGGACTGAATCCAACCCACTGTGAAATGTACAGAATGTAATATAAGATATGGACTGAGTCCAACCAACCTTGTATTGTGCAGAATGTAATATAAGATATGGACTGAGTCCACCCCACTGTGTATTGTACAGAATGTAATATAAGATATGGACTGAGTCGACCCCACTGTGTATTGTACAGAATGTAATATACTTAATGGACTGAGTCCAACCGACGATGCATTGTGCAGAATGCAATATAAGATATGGACTGAGTCCAACCCACTTTGTATTGTGCAGAATGTAATATAAGATATTGACTGAGTCCAACCCACTGTGTATTGTGGAGAATGTAATATAAGATATGGAATGAGTCCAACCCAATGTGCATTGTACAGAATGTAATATAAGATATGGACTGAGTCCAACCCACGTTTTATTGTGCAGAATGTAATACAATATATGGACTGAGTCCAACCCACTGTGTATTGTACAGAATGTAATATAAGATATGGACTGATTCCAACCCACTGTGTATTGTACAGAATGTAATATAATATATGGACTGAGTCCACCTCAACTTGTATTATACAGCATGTAATATAAAATCTGGACTGAGTCCAACCCACTGTGTAATGTACAGAATGTAATATAAGATATGGACTGAGTCCAACCAACCTAGTGTTGTGCAGAATGTAATATAAGATATGGACTGAGTCCAACCCACAGTGTATTGTACAGAATGTAATATAAGATATGGACTGAGTCCAACTCACTGTTTATTGTGCAGAATGAATTATAAGATACGGACTGAGTCCAACCCACTGTGTATTGCAAAGAATGTAATATAAGTTATGGACTGAGTCCACCCCACTGTGTATTGTACAGAATGTAATATACTATATGGACTGAGTCCAACCCACTGTGTAACGTACAGAATGTAATATAAGATATGGACTGAGTCCAACCCTCTGTGTATTGTGCAGAATGTAATAAAAGATATGGACTGTGTCCAACAAACCTTGTATTGTACAGAATACAATATCAGATTTGGACTGAGTCCAACCCACTGTGTAATGTACAGAATGTAATATAAGATATGGACTGAGTCCACCCCACTGTGTATTGTACAGAATGTAATATACGATATGGACTGAGTCCAACCGACGTTGTATTGTGCAGAATGCAATAGAAGATATGGACTGAGTCCAACCCACTGCGTATTGCACAGAATGTAATATAAGATATCGACTGAGTCCACCCCACTGTGTATTGTACAGAATGTAATATAAGATATGGACTGAGTCCAACCCACTCTGTATTGTACAGATTGTAATATAAGATATGGACTGAGTCCACCTCAACTTGTATTATACAGAATGTAATATAAGATATGGACTGAGTCCAGCCCACTGTGTATTGTACAGAATGTAATATAAGATATGGATTGAGTCCACCCCACTGTGTATTGTACTGACTGTAATATAAGATATGGACTGAGTCCACCCCACTGTGTATTGTACAGAATGAATATAAGATATGGACTGAGTCCAACCCACTGTGTAATGTACAGAGTGTAATATAAGATATGGACTGAGTCCAACCAACCTAGAATTGTTCAGAATGTAATATAAGATATGGACTGAGTCCAACCCACTGTGCATTGTACAGAATGTAATATAAGATATGGACTGAGTCCAACTCACTGTTTATTGTGCAGAATGAATTATAAGATATGGACTGAGTCCAACCCACTGTGTATTGCACAGAATGAAATATAAGATATGGACTGAGTCCACCCCACTGTGTATTGGAGAGAATGTAATATACCATATGGACTGAGTCCAACCCACTGTGTAATGTACAGAATGTAATATAAGATATGGACTGAGTCCAACCAACCTTGTATTGTACAGAATGTAATATAAGATATGGACTGAGTCTAACCCTCTGTGTATTGTGCAGAATGTAATATAAGATATGGACTGAGTCCAACACACCTTGTATTGTGCAGAATGTAATGTAAGATTTGGACTGAATCCAACCCACTGTGAAATGTACAGAATGTAATATAAGATATGGACTGAGTCCAACCAACCTTGTATTGTACAGAATGTAATATAAGAAATGGACTGAGTCCACCCCACTGTGTATTGTACAGAATGTAGTATAAGATATGGACTGAGTCGACCCCACTGTGTATTGTACAGAATGCAATATACTTTATGGACTGAGTCCAACCGACGATGCATTGTGCAGAATGCAATATAAGATATGGATTGAGTCCACCCCACTGTGTATTGTACAGACTGTAATATAAGATATGGACTGAGTCCAACCGACGTTGTATTGTGCAGAATGCAATAGAAGATATGGACTGAGTCCAACCCACTGTGTATTGCACAGAATGTAATATAAGATATGGACTGAGTCCAACCCACTGTGTATTGCACAGAATGCAATATAAGATATGGACTGAGTCCAACCCACTGTGTAATGTACAGAATGTAATATAAGATATGGACTGAGTCCAACCCACTGTGCATTGTACAGAATGTAATATAAGATATGGACTGAGTCCAACTCACTGTTTATTGTGCAGAATGAATAATAAGATATGGACTGAGTCCAACCCACTGTGTATTGCACAGAATGAAATATAAGATATGGACTGAGTCCACCCCACTGTGTATTGGAGAGAATGTAATACACTATATGGACTGAGTCCAACCCACTGTGTAATGTACAGAATGTAATATAAGATATGGACTGAGTCCAACCAACCTTGTATTGTACAGAATGTAATATAAGATATGGACTGAGTCCACCCCACTGTGTATTGTACAGAATGTAATATAAAATATGGACTGAGTCCACCCCACTGTGTATTGTACAGAATGTAATATACTTTATGGACTGAGTCCAACCGACGATGCATTGTGCAGAATGTAATATAAGATATGGACTGAGTCCAACCCACTGTGTATTGTACAGAATGTAAAATAAGATATGGACTGAATCCAACCCACTGTGTTTTGTACAGAATGTAATATAAGATATGGACTGAGTCCAACCCACTGTGTATTGTACAGAATGTAATATAAGATATGGACTGAGTCCAACCCACTGTGTATTGAGCAGAATGTAATATAAGATTTGGACTGAGTCCAACCGACGATGCATTGTGCAGAATGCAATATACGATATGGATTGAGTCCACCCCACTGTGTATTGTACAGACTGTAATATAAGATATGGACTGATTCCAACCCACTGTGTATTGTACAGAATGTAAAAAAGATATGGACTGAGTCCAACCACTGTGTATTGTACAGAATGTAATATACGATATGGACTGAGTCCAACCGACGTTGTATTGTGCAGAATGCAATAGAAGATATGGACTGAGTCCAACCCACTGCGTATTGCACAGAATGTAATGTAAGATATGGACTGATTCCACCCCACTGTGTATTGTACAGAATGTAATATAAGATATGGACTGAGTCCAAACCACTCTGTATTGTACAGATTGTAATATAAGATATGGACTGAGTCCACCCCACAGAGTAATGTACAGAATGTAATATAAGATATAGACTGAGTCCACCCCACTGTGTATTGTACAGAATGTAATATACTTTATGGACTGAGTACAACCGACGATGCATTGTGCAGAATGTAATATAAGATATGGATTGAGCCCACCCCACTGTGTATCGTACAGACTGTAATATAAGATATGGACTGATTCCAACCCACTGTGTGTTGTACAGAATGTAAAAAAGATATGGACTGAGTCCAACCACTGTGTATTGTACAGAATGTCATCTGCGATATGGACTGAGTCCAACCGACGTTGTATTGTGCAGAATGCAATCGAAGATATGGACTGAGTCCAACCCACTGTGTATTGCACAGAATGTAATATAAGATATGGACTGAGACCAACCCACTGTGCATTGTACAGAATGTAACATAAAATATGAACTGAGTCCACCCCATTGTGTATTGTACAGAATGTAAAATAAGATATGAACTCAGTCCAACCCACGTTGTTTTGTGCAGAATGTAATAAAAGATATGGACTGAGTCCAACCCACGTTGTATTGTGCTGAATGTAATATAAGATATGGACTGAGTCCAACCCACTGTGTATTGTACAGAATGTAATATAAGATATGGACTGAGTCCAACCAACCTAGAATTGTTCAGAATGTAATTTAAGATATGAACTGAGTTAGACCCACTGTGCATTGTACAGAATGTAATATGAGATATGGACTGAGTCCAACTCACTGTTTATTGTGCAGAATGAATTATAAGATATGGACTGAGTCCAGCCCACTTCGTATTGTACAGAATGTAATATAAGATATGGACTGAGTCCAACCCACTGTGTATTGCACAGAATGTAATATAAGATATGGACTGAGTCCACCCCACTGTGTTTTGTACAGAATGTAAAATAATATATGGACTGAGTCCAACCCACTGCGTGTTGTACAGAATGTAATATAAGATATGGACTGAGTCCACCCCACTGTGTAATGTGCAGAATGTAATATAAGATATGCACTGAGTCCAACCCACGTTGTATTGTGCAGAATGTAATAAAAGATATGGACTGAATCCAACCCACTGTGTATTGTACAGAATGTAATATTAGATATGGACTGAGTCCAACCCACTGTGTATTGTTACAGAAAGTAATATAATATATGGACTGAGTCCACATCACCTTGTATTATACAGAATGTAATATTCGATATCGACTGAGTCCAACCCTCTGTGTGTTGTGCAGAATGTAATATAAGATATGGACTGAGTCCAACAAACCTTGTATTGTCAGAATGTTATATAAGATTTGGACTGAGTCCAACCCACTGTGTAATGTACAGAATGTAATATAAGATATGGACTGAGTCCACCCCACTGTGTATTGTGCAGAATGTAATATACTATATGGACTGAGTCCAACCGACGTTGTATTGTGCAGCATGCAATATAAGATATGGACTGAGTCTACCCCACTGTGCATTGTACAGAATGTAATATAAGATCTCTTCTGAGTCCACCCCACTGTGTACTTTAAAGAATGTAATATAAGATATGGACTGAGTCCCACCCACTGTGTATTGTACAGAAAGGAATATAAGATCTGTTCTGAGTCCAACCCACTGTGTATTGTACAGAATGTAATATAAGATCTGTTCGGAGTCCAACCCACTGTGTATTGTACAGAATGTAATATAAGATATGGACTGAGTCCACCCCACTGTGTATTGTACAGAATGTAATAGAAAATATGAACTGAGTCCACCCCACTGTGTATTGTGCAGAATGTAATATAAGATATGGACTGAGTCCAACCCACGTTGTATTGTGCAGAATGTAATATAAGATATGGACTGAGTCCACCCCACTGTGTATTGTACAGAATGTAATATAATATATGGACTGAGTCCAACCCACTGTGTGTTGTACAGAATGTAATATAAGATACGGACTGAGTCCACCCCACTGTGTAATGTGCAGAATTTAATAGAAGATATGGACTGAATCCACCTCACTGTGTAATGTGCAGAATGTAATATAATATATGGACTGAGTCCAACCCACTGTGTAATGTACAGAATGTAATATAAGATATGGACTGATTCCAACCCACGTTGTATTGTGCAGAATGTAATAAAAGATATGGACTGAATCCAACCCACTGTGTACTGTACAGAATGTAAGATAAGATATGGACTGAGTCCAACCCACTGTGTATTGTTACAGAATGTAATATAATATATGGACTGAGTCCACCTCACCTTGTATTATACAGAATGTAATATAAGATATGGACTGAGTCCACCCCAATGTGTATTGCACAGAATGTAATATTAGATATGGACTGTGTCCACCCCACTGTGTATTGTACAGATTATAATATAAGATATGGATTTAGTGCACCCCACTGTGTATTGTACAGATTGTAATATAAGATATGGACTGAATCCACCCGACTGAGTATTGTACAGAATGAAATAAAAGATATGGAGTGAGTCCAACCCACTGTGTAACGTACAGAATGTAATGTAAGATATGGACCAAGTCCACCCCACTGTGTATTGTACAGAATGTAATATAAGATATGGACTGAATCCAACTCACTGTTTATTGTGCAGAATGAATTATAAGATATGGACTGAGTCCAACCCACTGTCTATTGTACAGAATGTAATATCAGATATGGACTGAGTCCACCCCACTGTGTGTTGTACAGAATGTAATATACTATACGGACTGAGTCCAACCCACTTTGTATTGTGCAGAATGTAATATAAGATATGGACTGAGTCCAACCAACCGAGAAGTGTTCAGAATGTAATTTAAGATATGAACTGAGTTAGACCCACTGTGCATTGTACAGAATGTAATATGAGATATGGACTGAGTCCAACTCACTGTTTATTGTGCAGAATGAATTATAAGATATGGACTGAGTCCAGCCCACTTCGTATTGTACAGAATGTAATATAAGATATGGACTGAGTCCAACCCACTGTGTATTGTACAGAATGTAATATAAGATATGGACTGAGTCCACCCCACTGTGTAATGTGCAGAATGTAATATAAGATATGTACTGAGTCCAACCCACGTTGTATTGTGCAGAACGTAATAAAAGATATGGACTGAATCCAACCCACTGTGTATTGTACAGAATGTAATATTAGATATGGACTGAGTCCAACCCACTGTGTATTGTTACAGAAAGTAATATAATATATGGACTGAGTCCACCTCACCTTGTATTATACAGAATGTAATATAAGATATCGACTGAGTCCAACCCTCTGTGTGTTGTGCAGAATGTAATGTAAGATATGGACTGAGTCCAACAAACCTTGTATTGTCAGAATGTAATATAAGATTTGGACTGAGTCCAACCCACTGTGTAATGTACAGAATGTAATATAAGATATGGACTGAGTCCACCCCACTGTGTATTGTGCAGAATGTAATATACTATATGGACTGAGTCCAACCGACGTTGTATTGTGCAGCATGCAATATAAGATATGGACTGAGTCTACCCCACTGTGCATTGTACAGAATGTAATATAAGATCTCTTCTGAGTCCACCCCACTGTGTATTGTAAAGAATGTAATATAAGATATGGACTGAGTCCCACCCACTGTGTATTGTACAGAATGTAATATAAGATCTGTTCTGAGTTCAACCCACTGTGTATTGTACAGAATGTAATATAAGATATGGACTGAGTCCACCCCACTGTGTATTGTACAGAATGTAATAGAAAATATGAACTGAGTCCACCCCACTGTGTATTGTGCAGAATGTAATATAAGATATGGACTGAGTCCAACCCACGTTGTATTGTGCAGAATGTAATATAAGATATGGACTGAGTCCATCCCACTGTGCATTGTATGGAATGTAATATAAGATATGGAATGAGTCCACCCCACTGTGTATTGCACAGAATGTAATATAATATATGCACTGAGTCCAACCCACTGTGTGTTGTTGCAGAATGTAATATAAGATATGGACTCAGTCCACCCCACTGTGTAATGTCCAGAATTTAATATGAGATATAGACTGAGTCCACCCCACTGTGTAATGTTCAGAATGTAATATAAGATACGGACTGAGTCCAACCCAATGTGTATTGTACACAATGTAATATAAGTTAAGGACTGACTCCACCCCACTGTGTAATGTGCAGAATGTAATAGAAGATCTGGAATGAGTCCAAACCACTGTGCAATGCACAGAATGTAATATAAGATATGGATTGAGTCCAACCCACGTTGTATTGTACAGAATGTAATATAAGATATGGGCTGAGTCCAACCCACGTTGTATTGTGCAGAATGTAATATAAGATATGGACTGAGTCCAACCCACTGTGTATTGTATAGAATGTAATATAAGATATGGACTGAGTCCACCCCTCTGTGTATTATACAGAATGTAATATAATATATGGACTGAGTCCAACCCACTGTGTGTTCTGCAGAATGTAATATAAGATATGGACTCAGTCCACCGCACTGAGTAATGTCTCGAATTTAATATGAGATATGGACTGAGTCCACCCCACTGTGTTACGTGCAGAATGTAATATAAGATATGGAATGAGTCCAAACCACTGTGCAATGTACAGAATGTAATATAAGATATGGACTGAGTCCAACCCACTGTGTATTGTACAGAATGTAATATATGAACTGTTCTGAGTCCAACCCACTATGTAATGTACAGAATGTAATATAAGATATGGACTGAGTCCAACCAACCTAGAATTGTTCAGAATGTAATATAAGATATGGACTGAGTCCAACCCACTGTGCATTGTACAGAATGTAATATCAGATATGGACTTAGTCCAACTCACTGTTTATTTTGCAGAATGAATTATAAGATATGGACTGAGTCCAACCCACTGTGTATTGCACAGAATGAATTATAAGATATGGACTGAGGCAACCCACTGTGTATTGTACAGAATGAATATAAGATATGGACTGAGTCCAACCCACTGTGTAATGTATAGAATGAAATATAAGATATGGACTGAGTCCAACCAACGTAGAATTGTTCAGAATGTAATATAAGATATGGAATGAGTCCAACCCACTGTGTATTGTATAGAATGTTATATAAGATATGGACTGAGTCCAACTCACTGTTTAATGTGCAGAATGAAATATAAGATATGGACTGAGTCCACCCCACTGTGTATTGTAGAGAATGTAATATACTTTCTGGACTGAGTCCAACCCACTGTGTAATGTACGGAATGTAATATTAGATATGGACTGAGTCCAACCAACCTTGTATTGTACAGAATGTAATATAAGATATGGACTGAGTCCAACACACCTTGTATTGTGCAGAATGTAATATAGATTTGGACTGAGTCCAACCCACTGTGAAATGTACAGAATGTAATATAAGATATGGACTGAGTCCACCCCACTGTGTATTGGACAGAATGTAATATAAGATATGGACTGAGTCCACCCCACTGTGTATTGTACAGAATGTAATATACTTTCTGGACTGAGTCCAACCGACGATGTATTGTGCAGAATGTAAAAAGATCTGGACTGAGTCCAACCACTGTGTATTGTACAGAATGTAATATAAGATATGGACTGAGTCCAACCGACGTTGTATTGTGCAGAATGCAATCGATGATATGGACTGAGTCCAACCCACGTTGTATTGTGCTGAATGTAATATAAGATATGGACTGAGTCCAACCCACTGTGTATTGTACAGAATGTAATATAAGATATGGACTGAGTCCACACCACTGTGTATTGTACAGAATGTAATATAATATATGGACTGAGTCCAACCCACTGTGTGTTGTACAGAATGTAATATAAGATATGGACTGAGTCCACCCCACTGTGTAATGTGCAGAATTTAATAGAAGATATGGACTGAATCCACCTCACTGTGTAATGTGCAGAATGTAATATAATATATGGACTGAGTCCAACCCACTGTGTAATGTACAGAATGTAATATAAGATATGGACTGATTGCAACCCACGTTGTATTGTGCAGAATGTAATATAAGATATGGACTGAATCCAACCCACTGTGTATTGTACAGAATGTAATATAAGATATGGACTGAGTCCAACCCACTGTGTATTGTTACAGAATGTAATGTAATATATGGACTGAGTCCACCTCACCTTGTATTATAGAGAATGTAATATAAGATATGGACTGAGTCCACCCCACTGTGTATTGTACAGAATGTAATAGAAAATATGAACTGAGTCCACCCCACTGTGTATTGTACAGAATGTAATATAAGATATGGACTGAGTCCAACCCACGTTGTAATGTGCAGAATGTAATATAATATATGCACTGAGTCCAACCCACTGTGTGTTGTTACAGAATGTAACATAAGATATGGACTCATTCCACCCCACTGTGTAATGTCCAGAATTTAATATGAGATAAGGACTGAGTCCACCCCACTGTGTAATGTACAGAATGTAATATAAGATACGGACTTAGTCCAACCCAATGTGTATTGTACACAATGTAATATAAGTTAAGGACTGACTCCACCCCACTGTGTAATGTGCAGAATGTAATAGAAGATATGGAATGAGTCCAAACCACTGTGCAATGTACAGAATGTAATATAAGATATGGTCTGAGTCCAACCCACGTTGTATTGTACAGAATGTAATATAAGATATGGACTGAGTCCAACCCACGTTGTATTGTCCGGAATGTAATATAAGATATGGATTGAGTCCAACCCACTGTGTATTGTTTTGAATGTAATATAAGATATGGACTGAGTCCACCCCACTGTGTATTGTACAGAATGTAATATAATATATGGACTGAGTCCAACCCACTGTGTGTTGTGCAGAATGTAATGTAAGATATGGACTCAGTCCACCCCACTGTGTAATGTCTAGAATTTAATATGAGATATGGACTGAGTCCACCCCACTGTGTTATGTGCAGAATGTAATATAAGATATGGAATGAGTCCAAACCACTGTGCAATGTAGAGAATGTAATATAAGATATGGACTGAGTCCAACCCACTCTGTATTGTACAGAATGTAATATATGAAATGTTCTGAGTCCAACCCATTATGTAATGTTCAGAATGTAATATAAGATATGGACTGAGTCCAACCAACCTAGAATTGTTCAGAATGTAATATAAGATATGGACTGAGTCCAACCCACTATGGATTGTACAGAATGTAATATAAGATATGGACTGAGTCCAACTCACTCTTTATTGTGCAGAATGAATTATAAGATATGGACTGAGTCCAACCCACTGTGTATTGCACAGAATGAAATATAAGATATGGACTGAGTCCACCCCACTGTCTATTGGAGAGAATGTAATATACTATATGGACTGAGTCCAACCCACTATGTAATGTACAGAATGTAATATAAGATATGGACTGAGTCCAACCCATTGTGTATTGTACAGAATGTAATATAAGATATGGACTGAGTCCACCCCACTGTGTATTGTTACAGAATGAATATAAGATATGGACTGATTCCAACCCACTGTGTAATGTACAGAATGTAATATAAGATATGCACTGAGTCCACCCCACTGTCTATTGTACAGACTGTAATATAAGATATGGACTGAGTCCAACCAACCTTGTATTGTACAGAATGTAATATAAGATATGGACTGAGTCCAACCCTCTGTGTATTGTGCAGAATGTAATATAAGATATGGACTGAGTCCAACAAACCTTGTATTGTCAGAATGTAATATAAGATTTGGACTGAGTCCAACCCACTGTGTAATGTACAGAATGTAATATAAGATATGGACTGAGTCCATCCCACTGTGTTTTGTAAAGAATGTAATATAAGATATCGACTGAGTCCAACCCACTGTGTATTGTACAGAATGTAAAATAAGATCTCTTCTGAGTCCACCCCACTGTGTATTGTAAAGAATGTAATATAAGATATGGACTGAGTCCCACCCACTGTGTATTGTACAGGATGTAATATAAGATCTGTTCTGAGTCCAACCCACTGTGTAATGAACAGAACGTAATATAAGATCTGTTCTGAGTCCAACCCACTGTGGACTGTACAGAATGTAATATAAGATATGGACTGAGTCCACCCCACTGTGTATTGTACAGAATGTAATAGAAAATATGAACTGAGTCCACCCCACTGTGTATTGTACAGAATGTAATATAAGATATGGACTGAGTCCAACCCACGTTGTATTGTGCAGAATGTAATATAAGATATGGACTGAGTCCAACCCACTGTCTATTGTATAGAATGTAATATAAGATATGGACTGAGTCCACCCCACTGTGTATTGCACAGAATGTAATATAATATATGCACTGAGTCCAACCCACTGTGTGTTGTTACAGAATGTTATGTAAGATATGGACTCAGTCCACCCCACTGTGTAATGTCCAGAATTTAATATGAGATATGGACTGAGTCCACCCCACTGTGTAATGTGCAGAAGGTAATATAAGATACGGACTGAGTCTAACCCAATGTGTAATGTGCAGAATGTAATATAAGATATGTACTGAGTCCAACCCACTGTGTATTGTACAGAACGTAATATAAGATATGGACTGAGTCCAACCCACTGTGTATTGTACAGAATGTAATATAAGAACCGTTCTGAGTCCAATCCACTGTGTATTGTACAGAATGTAATATAAAATATGAACTGATTCCCACCCACTGTGTATTGTACAGAATGTAATATAAGATCTGTTCTGAGTCCAACCCACTGTGTATTGTACAGAATGTAATAGAAGATATGGACTGAGTCCACCCCACTGTGTATTGTACAGAATGTAATATAAAATATGAACTGAGTCCACCCCACTGTGTATTGTACAGAATGTAAGATAAGATATGGACTGAGTCCAACCCACTTTGTATTGTGCAGAATGTAATATAAGATATGGACTGAGTCCAACCCACTGTGTATTGTATAGAATGTGATATAAGATATGGACTGAGTCCACCCCACTGTGTATTGTACAGAATGAAATATAATATCTGGACTGAGTCCAACCCACTGTGTGTTGTGCAGAATGTAATATAAGATATGGACTCAGTCCAACCAACCTTGTATTGTACAGAATGTAATATAAGATATGGACTGAGTCCAACCCTCTGTGTATTGTGCAGAATGTAATATAAGATATGGACTGAGTCCAACAAACCTTGTATTGTCAGAATGTAATATAAGATTTGGACTGAGTCCAACCCACTGTGTAATGTACAGAATGTAATATAAGATATGGACTGAGTCCATCCCACTGTGTTTTGTAAAGAATGTAATATAAGATATCGACTGAGTCCAACCCACTGTGTATTGTACAGAATGTAATATAAGATCTCTTCTGAGTCCACCCCACTGTGTATTGTAAAGAATGTAATATAAGATATGGACTGAGTCCCACCCACTGTGTATTGTACAGTATGTAATATAAGATCTGTTCTGAGTCCAACCCACTGTGTAATGAACAGAACGTAATATAAGATCTGTTCTGAGTCCAACCCACTGTGTACTGTCCAGAATGTAATATAAGATATGGACTGAGTCCACCCCACTGTGTATTGTACAGAATGTAATAGAAAATATGAACTGAGTCCACCCCACTGTGTATTGTACAGAATGTAATATAAGATATGGACTGAGTCCAACCCACGTTGTATTGTGCAGAATGTAATATAAGATATGGACTGAGTCCAACCCACTGTGTATTGTATAGAATGTAATATAAGATATGGACTGAGTCCACCCCACTGTGTATTGCACAGAATGTAATATAATATATGCACTGAGTCCAACCCACTGTGTGTTGTTACAGAATGTTATGTAAGATATGGACTCAGTCCACCCCACTGTGTAATGTCCAGAATTTAATATGAGATATGGACTGAGTCCACCCCACTGTGTAATGTGCAGAAGGTAATATAAGATACGGACTGAGTCTAACCCAATGTGTAATGTGCAGAATGTAATATAAGATATGTACTGAGTCCAACCCACTGTGTATTGTACAGAACGTAATATAAGATATGGACTGAGTCCAACCCACTGTGTATTGTACAGAATGTAATATAAGAACCGTTCTGAGTCCAATCCACTGTGTATTGTACAGAATGTAATATAAAATATGAACTGATTCCCACCCACTGTGTATTGTACAGAATGTAATATAAGATCTGTTCTGAGTCCAACCCACTGTGTATTGTACAGAATGTAATAGAAGATATGGACTGAGTCCACCCCACTGTGTATTGTACAGAATGTAATATAAAATATGAACTGAGTCCACCCCACTGTGTATTGTACAGAATGCAAGATAAGATATGGACTGAGTCCAACCCACTTTGTATTGTGCAGAATGTAATATAAGATATGGACTGAGTCCAACCCACTGTGTATTGTATAGAATGTGATATAAGATATGGACTGAGTCCACCCCACTGTGTATTGTACAGAATGTAATATAATATCTGGACTGAGTCCAACCCACTGTGTGTTGTGCAGAATGTAATATAAGATATGGACTCAGTCCACCCCACTGTGTAATGTCCAGAATTTAATATGAGATATGGACTGAGTCCAAACCACTGTGCAATGTGCAGAATGTAATATAAGATATGGACTGAGTCCAACCCACTGTGTATTGTACAGAATGTAATATAAGATATGGACTGAGTCCAACCAACCTAGAATTGTTCAGAATGTAATATAAGATATGGACTGAGTCCAACCCACTGTGCATTGTACAGAATGTAATATAAGATATGGACTGAGTCCAACTCACTGTTTATTGTGCAGAATGAATTATAAGATGTGGACTGAGTCCAACCCACTGTGCATTGCACACAATGAAATATAAGATATGAACTGAGTCCACCCAACTGTCTATTGGAGAGAATGTAATATACTATATGGACTGAGTCCAACCCACTGTGCCATGTACAGAATGTAATATAAGATATGGACTGAGTCCAACCAACCTTGTATTGTGCAGAATGTAATATAAGATATGGACTGAGTCCAACCCTCTGTGTATTGTGCAGAATGTAATATAAGATATGGACTGAGTCCAACCAACCTTGTATTGTACAGAATGTAATATAAGATATGGACTGAGTCCACCCCACTGTGTATTGTACAGAATGTAATATAAGATATGGACTGAGTCCAACCCACGTTGTATTTTGCAGAATGTAATATAAGATATGGACTGAGTCCAACCCACTGTGTATTGTATAGAATGTAATATAAGATATGGACTGAGTCCACCCCACTGTGTATTGCACAGAATGTAATATAATATATGCACTGAGTCCAACCCACTGTGTGTTGTTACAGAATGTTATGTAAGATATGGACTCAGTCCACCCCACTGTGTAATGTCCAGAATTTAATATGAGATATGGACTGAGTCCACCCCACTGTGTAATGTGCAGAAGGTAATATAAGATACGGACTGAGTCCAACCCAATGTGTAATGTGCAGAATGTAATATAAGATATGTACTGAGTCCAACCCACTGTGTATTGTACAGAACGTAAAATAAGATATGAACTGAGTCCAACCCACTGTGTATTGTACAGAATGTAATGTAAGAACCGTTCTGAGTCCAATCCACTGTGTATTGCACAGAATGTAATATAATATATGCACTGAGTCCAACCCACTGTGTGTTGTTACAGAATGTTATGTAAGATATGGACTCAGTCCACCCCACTGTGTAATGTCCAGAATTTAATATGAGATATGGACTGAGTCCACACCACTGTGTTATGTGCAGAATGTAATATAAGATATGGAATGAGTCCAAACCACTGTGCAATGTGCAGAATGTAATATAAGATATGTCTGAGTCCAACCCACTGTGTATTGTACAGAATGTAATATAAGATATGGACTGAGTCCAACCAACCTAGAATTCTTCAGAATGTAATTTAAGATATGGACTGAGTTAGACCCACTGTGCATTGTACAGAATGTAATATAAGATATGGACTGAGTCCAACCCACTGGGTATTGCACAGAATGTAAGATAAGATATGGACTGAGTCCACCCCACTGTGTATTGTACAGAATGTAATATACTATATGGACTGAGTCCAACCCACTGTGTAATGTACAGAATGTAATATAAGATATGGACTGAGTCCAACCAACCTTGCATTGTACAGAATGTAATATAAGATATGGACTGAGTCCAACCCTCTGTGTATTGTGCAGAATGTAATACAAGATATGGACTGAGTCCAACACACCTTGTATTGTGCAGAATGTAATATAAGATTTGGACAGAGTCCAACCCACTGTGTATTGTACAGAATGTAAAAAAGATATGGACTGAGTCCAACCCACTGTGTATTGTACAGAACGTAAAATAAGATATGGACTGAGTCCAACCCACTGTGTATTGTACAGAATGTAATGTAAGAACCGTTCTGAGTCCAATCCACTGTGTATTGTACAGAATGTAATATAAAATATGAACTGATTCCCACCCACTGTGTATTGTACAGAATGTAATATAAGATATGGACTGAGTCCAACCCACTGTGTATTGTATAGAATGTAATATAAGATATGGACTGAGTCCACCCCACTGTGTATTGTACAGAATGTAATATAATATATGGACTGAGTCCAACCAACTGTGTGTTGTGCAGTATGTAATATAAGATATGGACTCAGTCCACCCCACTGTGTAATGTCCAGAATTTAATATGAGATATGGACTGAGTCCACACCACTGTGTTATGTGCAGAATGTAATATAAGATATGGAATGAGTCCAAACCACTGTGCAATGTGCAGAATGTAATATAAGATATGGACTGAGTCCAACCCACTGTGTATTGTACAGAATGTAATATAAGATATGGACTGAGTCCAACCAACCTAGAATTCTTCAGAATGTAATTTAAGATATGGACTGAGTTAGACCCACTGTGCATTGTACAGAATGTAATATAAGATATGGACTGAGTCCAACCCACTGGGTATTGCACAGAATGTAAGATAAGATATGGACTGAGTCCACCCCACTGTGTATTGTACAGAATGTAATATACTATATGGACTGAGTCCAACCCACTGTGTAATGTACAGAATGTAATATAAGATATGGACTGAGTCCAACCAACCTTGCATTGTACAGAATGTAATATAAGATATGGACTGAGTCCAACCCTCTGTGTATTGTGCAGAATGTAATACAAGATATGGACTGAGTCCAACACACCTTGTATTGTGCAGAATGTAATATAAGATTTGGACTGAGTCCAACCCACTGTGTATTGTACAGAATGTAAAAAAGATATGGACTGAGTCCAACCACTATGTATTGTACAGAATGTAATATAAGATATGGACTGAGTCCAACCGACTTTGTATTGTGCAGAATGCAATAGAAGATATGGACTGAGTCCAACCCACTGTGTATTGCACAGAATGTAATATAAGATATGGACTGAGTCCAACCCACTGTCTATTGTACAGAATGTAATATCAGATATGGACTGAGTCCAACCAACTGTGTATTGTGCAGATTGTAATATAAGATATGGACTGAGTCCACCCCACTGAGTAAAGTACAGAATGTAATATAAGATATGGACTGAGTCCACCCCACTGTGTTTTGTAAAGAATGTAATATAAGATATCGACTGAGTCCAACCCACTGTGTATTGTACAGAATGTAATATAAGATCTCTTCTGAGTCCACCCCACTGTGTATTGTAAAGAATGTAATATAAGATATGGACTGAGTCCCACCCACTGTGTATTGTACAGTATGTAATATAAGATCTGTTCTGAGTCCAACCCACTGTGTAATGAACAGAACGTAATATAAGATCTGTTCTGAGTCCAACCCACTGTGTACTGTACAGAATGTAATATAAGATATGGACTGAGTCCACCCCACTGTGTATTGTACAGAATGTAATAGAAAATATGAACTGAGTCCACCCCACTGTGTATTGTACAGAATGTAATATAAGATATGGACTGAGTCCAACCCACGTTGTATTGTGCAGAATGCAATATAAGATATGGACTGAGTCCAACCCACTGTGTATTGTATAGAATGTAATATAAGATATGGACTGAGTCCACCCCACTGTGTATTGTACAGAATGTAATAGAAAATATGAACTGAGTCCACCCCACTGTGTATTGTACAGAATGTAATATAAGATATGGACTGAGTCCAACCCACGTTGTATTGTGCAGAATGCAATATAAGATATGGACTGAGTCCAACCCACTGTGTATTGTATAGAATGTAATATAAGATATGGACTGAGTCCAACCCACTGTGTATTGTACAGAATGTAATATAAGATATGGACTGAGTCCAACCCACTGTGTATTGTATAGAATGTAATATAAGATATGGACTGAGTCCACCCCACTGTGTATTGCACAGAATGTAATATAATATATGCACTGAGTCCAACCCACTGTGTGTTGTTACAGAATGTTATGTAAGATATGGACTCAGTCCACCCCACTGTGTAATGTCCAGAATTTAATATGAGATATGGACTGAGTCCACCCCACTGTGTAATGTGCAGAAGGTAATATAAGATACGGACTGAGTCTAACCCAATGTGTAATGTGCAGAATGTAATATAAGATATGTACTGAGTCCAACCCACTGTGTATTGTACAGAACGTAATATAAGATATGGACTGAGTCCAACCCACTGTGTATTGTACAGAATGTAATATAAGAACCGTTCTGAGTCCAATCCACTGTGTATTGTACAGAATGTAATATAAAATATGAACTGATTCCCACCCACTGTGTATTGCACAGAATGTAATATAAGATCTGTTCTGTGTCCAACCCACTGTGTATTGTACAGAATGTAATAGAAGATATGGACTAAGTCCACCCCACTGTGTATTGTGCAGAATGTAATATAAAATATGAACTGAGTCCACCCCACTGTGTATTGTACAGAATGTAAGATAAGATATGGACTGAGTCTAACCCAATGTGTAATGTGCAGAATGTAATATAAGATATGTACTGAGTCCAACCCACTGTGTATTGTACAGAACGTAATATAAGATATGGACTGAGTCCAACCCACTGTGTATTGTACAGAATGTAATATAAGAACCGTTCTGAGTCCAATCCACTGTGTATTGTACAGAATGTAATATAAAATATGAACTGATTCCCACCCACTGTGTATTGTACAGAATGTAATATAAGATCTGTTCTGAGTCCAACCCACTGTGTATTGTGCAGAATGTAATAGAAGATATGGACTGAGTCCACCCCACTGTGTATTGTACAGAATGTAATATAAAATATGAACTGAGTCCACCCCACTGTGTATTGTACAGAATGCAAGATAAGATATGGACTGAGTCCAACCCACTTTGTATTGTGCAGAATGTAATATAAGATATGGACTGAGTCCAACCCACTGTGTATTGTATAGAATGTGATATAAGATATGGACTGAGTCCACCCCACTGTGTATTGTACAGAATGTAATATAATATCTGGACTGAGTCCAACCCACTGTGTGTTGTGCAGAATGTAATATAAGATATGGACTCAGTCCACCCCACTGTGTAATGTCCAGAATTTAATATGAGATATGGACTGAGTCCAAACCACTGTGCAATGTGCAGAATGTAATATAAGATATGGACTGAGTCCAACCCACTGTGTATTGTACAGAATGTAATATAAGATATGGACTGAGTCCAACCAACCTAGAATTGTTCAGAATGTAATATAAGATATGGACTGAGTCCAACACACTGTGCATTGTACAGAATGTAATATAAGATATGGACTGAGTCCAACTCACTGTTTATTGTGCAGAATGAATTATAAGATGTGGACTGAGTCCAACCCACTGTGCATTGCACACAATGAAATATAAGATATGAACTGAGTCCACCCAACTGTCTATTGGAGAGAATGTAATATACTATATGGACTGAGTCCAACCCACTGTGCCATGTACAGAATGTAATATAAGATATGGACTGAGTCCAACCAACCTTGTATTGTGCAGAATGTAATATAAGATATGGACTGAGTCCAACCCTCTGTGTATTGTGCAGAATGTAATATAAGATATGGACTGAGTCCAACCAACCTTGTATTGTACAGAATGTAATATAAGATATGGACTGAGTCCACCCCACTGTGTATTGTACAGAATGTAATATAAGATATGGACTGAGTCCAACCCACGTTGTATTTTGCAGAATGTAATATAAGATATGGACTGAGTCCAACCCACTGTGTATTGTATAGAATGTAATATAAGATATGGACTGAGTCCACCCCACTGTGTATTGCACAGAATGTAATATAATATATGCACTGAGTCCAACCCACTGTGTGTTGTTACAGAATGTTATGTAAGATATGGACTCAGTCCACCCCACTGTGTAATGTCCAGAATTTAATATGAGATATGGACTGAGTCCACCCCACTGTGTAATGTGCAGAAGGTAATATAAGATACGGACTGAGTCCAACCCAATGTGTAATGTGCAGAATGTAATATAAGATATGTACTGAGTCCAACCCACTGTGTATTGTACAGAACGTAAAATAAGATATGAACTGAGTCCAACCCACTGTGTATTGTACAGAATGTAATGTAAGAACCGTTCTGAGTCCAATCCACTGTGTATTGCACAGAATGTAATATAATATATGCACTGAGTCCAACCCACTGTGTGTTGTTACAGAATGTTATGTAAGATATGGACTCAGTCCACCCCACTGTGTAATGTCCAGAATTTAATATGAGATATGGACTGAGTCCACACCACTGTGTTATGTGCAGAATGTAATATAAGATATGGAATGAGTCCAAACCACTGTGCAATGTGCAGAATGTAATATAAGATATGTCTGAGTCCAACCCACTGTGTATTGTACAGAATGTAATATAAGATATGGACTGAGTCCAACCAACCTAGAATTCTTCAGAATGTAATTTAAGATATGGACTGAGTTAGACCCACTGTGCATTGTACAGAATGTAATATAAGATATGGACTGAGTCCAACCCACTGGGTATTGCACAGAATGTAAGATAAGATATGGACTGAGTCCACCCCACTGTGTATTGTACAGAATGTAATATACTATATGGACTGAGTCCAACCCACTGTGTAATGTACAGAATGTAATATAAGATATGGACTGAGTCCAACCAACCTTGCATTGTACAGAATGTAATATAAGATATGGACTGAGTCCAACCCTCTGTGTATTGTGCAGAATGTAATACAAGATATGGACTGAGTCCAACACACCTTGTATTGTGCAGAATGTAATATAAGATTTGGACAGAGTCCAACCCACTGTGTATTGTACAGAATGTAAAAAAGATATGGACTGAGTCCAACCCACTGTGTATTGTACAGAACGTAAAATAAGATATGGACTGAGTCCAACCCACTGTTGTATTGTACAGAATGTAATGTAAGAACCGTTCTGAGTCCAATCCACTGTGTATTGTACAGAATGTAATATAAAATATGAACTGATTCCCACCCACTGTGTATTGTACAGAATGTAATATAAGATATGGACTGAGTCCAACCCACTGTGTATTGTATAGAATGTAATATAAGATATGGACTGAGTCCACCCCACTGTGTATTGTACAGAATGTAATATAATATATGGACTGAGTCCAACCAACTGTGTGTTGTGCAGTATGTAATATAAGATATGGACTCAGTCCACCCCACTGTGTAATGTCCAGAATTTAATATGAGATATGGACTGAGTCCACACCACTGTGTTATGTGCAGAATGTAATATAAGATATGGAATGAGTCCAAACCACTGTGCAATGTGCAGAATGTAATATAAGATATGGACTGAGTCCAACCCACTGTGTATTGTACAGAATGTAATATAAGATATGGACTGAGTCCAACCAACCTAGAATTCTTCAGAATGTAATTTAAGATATGGACTGAGTTAGACCCACTGTGCATTGTACAGAATGTAATATAAGATATGGACTGAGTCCAACCCACTGGGTATTGCACAGAATGTAAGATAAGATATGGACTGAGTCCACCCCACTGTGTATTGTACAGAATGTAATATACTATATGGACTGAGTCCAACCCACTGTGTAATGTACAGAATGTAATATAAGATATGGACTGAGTCCAACCAACCTTGCATTGTACAGAATGTAATATAAGATATGGACTGAGTCCAACCCTCTGTGTATTGTGCAGAATGTAATACAAGATATGGACTGAGTCCAACACACCTTGTATTGTGCAGAATGTAATATAAGATTTGGACTGAGTCCAACCCACTGTGTATTGTACAGAATGTAAAAAAGATATGGACTGAGTCCAACCACTATGTATTGTACAGAATGTAATATAAGATATGGACTGAGTCCAACCGACTTTGTATTGTGCAGAATGCAATAGAAGATATGGACTGAGTCCAACCCACTGTGTATTGCACAGAATGTAATATAAGATATGGACTGAGTCCAACCCACTGTCTATTGTACAGAATGTAATATCAGATATGGACTGAGTCCAACCAACTGTGTATTGTGCAGATTGTAATATAAGATATGGACTGAGTCCACCCCACTGAGTAAAGTACAGAATGTAATATAAGATATGGACTGAGTCCACCCCACTGTGTTTTGTAAAGAATGTAATATAAGATATCGACTGAGTCCAACCCACTGTGTATTGTACAGAATGTAATATAAGATCTCTTCTGAGTCCACCCCACTGTGTATTGTAAAGAATGTAATATAAGATATGGACTGAGTCCCACCCACTGTGTATTGTACAGTATGTAATATAAGATCTGTTCTGAGTCCAACCCACTGTGTAATGAACAGAACGTAATATAAGATCTGTTCTGAGTCCAACCCACTGTGTACTGTACAGAATGTAATATAAGATATGGACTGAGTCCACCCCACTGTGTATTGTACAGAATGTAATAGAAAATATGAACTGAGTCCACCCCACTGTGTATTGTACAGAATGTAATATAAGATATGGACTGAGTCCAACCCACGTTGTATTGTGCAGAATGCAATATAAGATATGGACTGAGTCCAACCCACTGTGTATTGTATAGAATGTAATATAAGATATGGACTGAGTCCACCCCACTGTGTATTGTACAGAATGTAATAGAAAATATGAACTGAGTCCACCCCACTGTGTATTGTACAGAATGTAATATAAGATATGGACTGAGTCCAACCCACGTTGTATTGTGCAGAATGCAATATAAGATATGGACTGAGTCCAACCCACTGTGTATTGTATAGAATGTAATATAAGATATGGACTGAGTCCAACCCACTGTGTATTGTACAGAATGTAATATAAGATATGGACTGAGTCCAACCCACTGTGTATTGTATAGAATGTAATATAAGATATGGACTGAGTCCACCCCACTGTGTATTGCACAGAATGTAATATAATATATGCACTGAGTCCAACCCACTGTGTGTTGTTACAGAATGTTATGTAAGATATGGACTCAGTCCACCCCACTGTGTAATGTCCAGAATTTAATATGAGATATGGACTGAGTCCACCCCACTGTGTAATGTGCAGAAGGTAATATATGATACGGACTGAGTCTAACCCAATGTGTAATGTGCAGAATGTAATATAAGATATGTACTGAGTCCAACCCACTGTGTATTGTACAGAACGTAATATAAGATATGGACTGAGTCCAACCCACTGTGTATTGTACAGAATGTAATATAAGAACCGTTCTGAGTCCAATCCACTGTGTATTGTACAGAATGTAATATAAAATATGAACTGATTCCCACCCACTGTGTATTGCACAGAATGTAATATAAGATCTGTTCTGTGTCCAACCCACTGTGTATTGTACAGAATGTAATAGAAGATATGGACTAAGTCCACCCCACTGTGTATTGTGCAGAATGTAATATAAAATATGAACTGAGTCCACCCCACTGTGTATTGTACAGAATGTAAGATAAGATATGGACTGAGTCCAACCCACTTTGTATTGTGCAGAATGTAATATAAGATATGGACTGAGTCCAACCCACTGTGTATTGTATAGAATGTGATATAAGATATGGACTGAGTCCACCCCACTGTGTATTGTACAGAATGTAATATAATATCTGGACTGAGTCCAACCCACTGTGTGTTGTGCAGAATGTAATATAAGATATGGACTCAGTCCACCCCACTGTGTCATGTCCAGAATTTAATATGAGATATGGACTGAGTCCAAACCACTGTGCAATGTGCAGAATGTAATATAAGATATGGACTGAGTCCAACCCACTGTGTATTGTACAGAATGTAATATAAGATATGGACTGAGTCCAACCAACCTAGAATTGTTCAGAATGTAATATAAGATATGGACTGAGTTCAACCCACTGTGCATTGTACAGAATGTAATATAAGATATGGACTGAGTCCAACTCACTGTTTATTGTGCAGTATGAATTATAAGATGTGGACTGAGTCCAACCCACTGTGCATTGCATACAATGAAATATAAGATATGAACTGAGTCCACCCAACTGTCTATTGGATTGAATGTAATATACTGTATGGACTGAGTCCAACCCACTGTGCCATGTACAGAATGTAATATAAGATATGGACTGAGTCCAACCAACCTTGTATTGTGCAGAATGTAATATAAGATATGGACTGAGTCCAACCCTCTGTGTATTGTGCAGAATGTAATATAAGATATGGACTGAGTCCAACCAACCTTGTATTGCACAGAATGTAATATAAGATATGGACTGAGTCCACCCCACTGTGTATTGTACAGAATGTAATATAAGATATGGACTGAGTCCAACCCACGTTGTATTTTGCAGAATGTAATATAAGATATGGACTGAGTCCAACCCACTGTGTATTGTATAGAATGTAATATAAGATATGGACTGAGTCCACCCCACTGTGTATTGCAGAGAATGTAATATAATATATGCACTGAGTCCAACCCACTGTGTGTTGTTACAGAATGTTATGTAAGATATGGACTCAGTCCACCCCACTGTGTAATGTCCAGAATTTAATATGAGATATGGACTGAGTCCACCCCACTGTGTAATGTGCAGAATGTAATATAAGATACGGACTGAGTCCAACCCAATGTGTAATGTGCAGAATGTAATATAAGATATGTACTGAGTCCAACCCACTGTGTATTGTACAGAACGTAAAATAAGATATGGACTGAGTCCAACCCACTGTGTATTGTACAGAATGTAATGTAAGAACCGTTCTGAGTCCAATCCACTGTGTATTGTACAGAATGTAATATAAAATATGAACTGATTCCCACCCACTGTGTATTGTACAGAATGTAATATAAGATATGGACTGAGTCCAACCCACTGTGTATTGTATAGAATGTAATATAAGATATGGACTGAGTCCACCCCACTGTGTATTGTACAGAATGTAATATAATATATGGACTGAGTCCAACCAACTGTGTGTTGTGCAGAATGTAATATAAGATATGGACTCAGTCCACCCCACTGTGTCATGTCCAGAATTTAATATGAGATATGGACTGAGTCCAAACCACTGTGCAATGTGCAGAATGTAATATAAGATATGGACTGAGTCCAACCCACTGTGTATTGTACAGAATGTAATATAAGATATGGACTGAGTCCAACCAACCTAGAATTGTTCAGAATGTAATATAAGATATGGACTGAGTTCAACCCACTGTGCATTGTACAGAATGTAATATAAGATATGGACTGAGTCCAACCCACTGGGTATTGCACAGAATGTAAGATAAGATATGGACTGAGTCCACCCCACTGTGTATTGTACAGAATGTAATATACTATATGGACTGAGTCCAACCCACTGTGTAATGTACAGAATGTAATATAAGATATGGACTGAGTCCAACCAACCTTGTATTGTACAGAATGTAATATAAGATATGGACTGAGTCCAACCCTCTGTGTATTGTGCAGAATGTAATACAAGATATGGACTGAGTCCAACACACCTTGTATTGTGCAGAATGTAATATAAGATTTGGACTGAGTCCAACCCACTGTGTATTGTACAGAATGTAAAAAAGATATGGACTGAGTCCAACCACTATGTATTGTACAGAATGTAATATAAGATATGGACTGAGTCCAACCGACTTTGTATTGTGCAGAATGCAATAGAAGATATGGACTGAGTCCAACCCACTGTGTATTGCACAGAATGTAATATAAGATATGGACTGAGTCCAACCCACTGTCTATTGTACAGAATGTAATATCAGATATGGACTGAGTCCAACCAACTGTGTATTGTGCAGATTGTAATATAAGATATGGACTGAGTCCACCCCACTGAGTAATGTACAGAATGTAATATAAGATATGGACTGAGTCCAATCCACGTTGCATTGTGCAGAATGTAATATAAGATATGGACTGAGTCCAACCCATTGTGTATTGTACAGAATGTAACATAAGATATGGACTGAGTCCAACCCACTGTGTATTGTACAGAATGTAATATAATATACGGACTGATTCGACCTCAACTTGTGTTATACAGAATGTAATATAAGATATGGACTGAGTCCACCCCACTGTGTATTGTACAGAATGTAATATAAAATATGGTCTGAGTCCACCCCACTGTGTATTGTACAGAATGTAATATAAGATATGGATTGAGTCCACCCCACTGTGTATTGTACAGACTGTAATATAAGATATGGACTGAGTCCAACCCACTGTGCAATGAACAGAATGTAATATAAGATATGGACTGAGTCCAACCAACCTAGAATTGTTCAAAATGTAATATAAGATATGGACTGAGTCCAACCCACTGTGTATTGTACAGAATGTAATATAAGATATGGACTGAGTCCAAATCACTGTTTATTTTGCAGAATGAATTATAAGATATGGACTGAGTCCAACCCACTGTGTATTGCACAGAATGAAATATAAGATATGGACTGAGTCCACCCCACTGTGTATTGTAGAGAATGTAATATACTATATGGACTGAGTCCAACCCACTGTGTAATGTACAGAATGTAATATAAGATATGGACTGAGTCCAACCAACCTTGTATTGTACAGAATGTAATATAAGATATCGACTGAGTCCAACACACCTTGTATTGTGCAGAATGTAATATAAGATTTGGACTGAGTCCAACCCACTGTGAAATGTAGAGAATGGAATATAAGATATGGACTGAGTCCACCCCACTGTGTATTGTACATAATGTAATATAAGATATGGACTGAGTCCACCCCACTGTGTATTGTACAGAATGTAATATACTTTATGGACTGAGTCCAACCGACGATGTATTGTGCAGAATGCAATTTCAGATATGGATTGAGTCCACCCCACTGTGTATCGTACAGACTGTAATATAAGATATGGACTGATTCCAACCCACTGTGTATTGTACAGAAAGTAAAAAAGATATCGACTGAGTCCAACCACTGTGTATTGTACAGAATGTAATATACGATATGGACTGAGTCCAACCGACGTTGTATTGTGCAGAATGCAATAGAAGATATGGACTGAGTCCAACCCACTGTGTATTGCACAGAATGTAATATAAGATATGGACTGAGTCCAACCCACTGTATATTGTACAGAATGTAATATCAGATATGGACTCAGTCCAACCCACTGTGTATTCTACAGATTGTAATATAAGATATGGACTGAGTCCACCCCACTGTGTAATGTACAGAATGTAATATAAGATATGGACTGAGTCCAATCCACGTTGCATTGTGCAGAATGTAATATAAGACATGGACTGAGTCCAACCCATTGTGTATTGTATAGAATGTAACATAAGATATGGACTGATTCCAACCCACTGTGTATTGTACAGAATGTAATATAATATACGGACTGAGTCGACCTCAACTTGTGTTATACAGAATGTAATATAAGATATGTACTGAGTCCACCCCACTGTGTATTGTACAGAATGTAATATAAAATATGGTCTGAGTCCACCCCACTGTGTATTGTACATAATGTAATATAAGATATGGATTGAGTCCACCCCACTGTGTATTGTACAGACTGTAATATAAGATATGGACTGAGTCCACCCCACTGTGTATTGTACAGAATGAATAGAAGATATGGACTGAGTCCACCCCACTGTGTATTGTACAGAATGTAATATAATATATGGAGTGATTCCAACCCACTGTGTAATGTGCAGAATTTAATAGAAGATATGGACTGAGTCCAACCCACTGTGTAATGTACAGAATGTAATATACGATATGGACCGAGTCCACCCCACTGTGTATTGTACAGAATGTAATATAAGATATGGACTGAGTCCTACTCACTGTTTATTGTGCAGAATGAATTATAAGATATGGACTGAGTCCACCCCACTGTGTGTTGTACAGAATGTAATATACCATATGGACTGAGTCCAACCCACGTTGTATTGTGCAGAATGTAATATAAGATATGGACTGAGTCCAACCAACCTAGAATTGTTCAGAATGTAATTTAAGATATGGACTGAGTTGGACCCACTGGGCATTGCACAGAATGTAATATAAGATATGGACTGAGTCCAACTCACTGTTTATTGTGCAGAATGAATTATAACATATGGACTGAGTCCAACCCACTGGGTATTGCACAGAATGTAAGATAAGATATGGACTGAGTCCACCCCACTGTGTATTGTACAGAATGTAATATACTATATGGACTGAGTCCAACCCACTGTGTAATGTTCAGAATGTCATATAAGATATGGACTGAGTCCAACCAACCTTGTATTGTACAGAATGTAATATAATATATGGACTGAGTCCAACCCTCTGTGTATTGTGCAGAATGTAATATAAGATATGGACTGAGTCCAACAAACCTTGTATTGTCAGAATGTAACATAAGATTTGGACTGAGTACAACCCACTGTGTAATGTACAGAATGTAATTTTAGATATGGACTGAGTCCAACCCACTGTGTATTGTACAGAATGTAATATAAAATATGAACTGAGTCCACCCCACTGTGTATTGTACAGAATGTAATATAAGATATGGACTGAGTCCAACCCACGTTGTATTGTGCAGAATGTAATATAAGATATGGACTGAGTCCAACCCACTGTGTATTGTATAGAATGTAATATAAGATATGGACTGAGTCCACGCCACTGTGCATTGTACAGAATGTAATATAATATATGCACTGAGTCCAACCCACTGTGTGTTGTTACAGACTGTAATATAAGATAAGGACTGATTCCAACCCACTGTGTATTGTACAGAATGTAACAAAGATATGGACTGAGTCCAACCTCTGTGTATTGTACAGAATGTAATATACGATATGGACTGAGTCCAACCGACGTTGTATTGTGCAGAATGCAATAGAAGATATGGACTGAGTACAACCCACTGTCTACTGCACAGAATGTAATATAAGATATGGACTGATTCCAACCCACTGTGTATTGTACAGAATGTAATATAATATACGGACTGAGTCGACCTCAACTTGTGTTATACAGAATGTAATATAAGATATGGACTGAGTCCACCCCACTGTGTATTGTACAGAATGTAATATAAAGTATGGTCTGAGTCCACCCCACTGTGTATTGCACAGAATGTAATATAAGATATGGATTGAGTCCACCCCACTGTGTATTGTACAGACTGTAATATAAGATATGGACTGAGTCCACCCCACTGTGTATTGTACAGAATTAATATAAGATATGGACTGAGTCCAACCCACTGTGTAATGTACAGAATGTAATATAAGATATGGACTGAGTCCAACCAACCTAGAATTGTTCAAAATGTAATATAAGATATGGACTGAGTCCAACCCACTGTGTATTGTACAGAATGTAATATAAGATATGGACTGAGTCCACCCCACTGTGTATTGTAGAGAATGTAATATACTATATGGACTGAGTCCAACCCACTGTGTATTGTACAGAATGAAATATAAGATATGGACTGAGTCCTCCCCACTGTGTATTGTAGAGAATGTAATATACTATATGGACTGACTCCAACCCACTGTGTAATATACAGAAAGTAATATAAGATATGGACTGAGTCCAACCAACCTTGTATTGTACAGAATGTAATATAAGATATGGACTGAGTCCAACCCTCTGTGTATTGTGCAGAATGTAATATAAGATATGGACTGAGTCCAACACACCTTGTATTGTGCAGAATGTAATATAAGATTTGGACTGAGTCCAACCCACTGTGTATTGTACAGAATTAATATAAGATATGGACTGAGTCCAACCCACTGTGTAATGTACAGAATGTAATATAAGATATGGACTGAGTCCAACCAACCTAGAATTGTTCAAAATGTAATATAAGATATGGACTGAGTCCAACCCACTGTGTATTGTACAGAATGTAATATAAGATATGGACTGAGTCCACCCCACTGTGTATTGTAGAGAATGTAATATACTATATGGACTGAGTCCAACCCACTGTGTATTGTACAGAATGAAATATAAGATATGGACTGAGTCCTCCCCACTGTGTATTGTAGAGAATGGAATATACTATATGGACTGACTCCAACCCACTGTGTAATATACAGAAAGTAATATAAGATATGGACTGAGTCCAACCAACCTTGTATTGTACAGAAAGTAATATAAGATATGGACTGAGTCCAACCAACCTTGTATTGTACAGAATGTAATATAAGATATGGACTGAGTCCAACCCTCTGTGTATTGTGCAGAATGTAATATAAGATATGGACTGAGTCCAACACACCTTGTATTGTGCAGAATGTAATATAAGATTTGGACTGAGTCCAACCCACTGTGAAATGTAGAGAATGGAATATAAGATATGGACTGAGTCCACCCCACTGTGTATTGTACATAATGTAATATAAGATATGGACTGAGTCCACCCCACTGTGTATTGTACAGAATGTAATATACTTTATGGACTGAGTCCAACCGACGATGTATTGTGCAGAATGCAATTTCAGATATGGATTGAGTCCACCCCACTGTGTATCGTACAGACTGTAATATAAGATATGGACTGATTCCAACCCACTGTGTATTGTACAGAAAGTAAAAAAGATATCGACTGAGTCCAACCACTGTGTATTGTACAGAATGTAATATACGATATGGACTGAGTCCAACCGACGTTGTATTGTGCAGAATGCAATAGAAGATATGGACTGAGTCCAACCCACTGTGTATTGCACAGAATGTAATATAAGATATGGACTGAGTCCAACCCACTGTATATTGTACAGAATGTAATATCAGATATGGACTCAGTCCAACCCACTGTGTATTCTACAGATTGTAATATAAGATATGGACTGAGTCCACCCCACTGAGTAATGTACAGAATGTAATATAAGATATGGACTGAGTCCAATCCACGTTGCATTGTGCAGAATGTAATATAAGACATGGACTGAGTCCAACCCATTGTGTATTGTATAGAATGTAACATAAGATATGGACTGATTCCAACCCACTGTGTATTGTACAGAATGTAATATAATATACGGACTGAGTCGACCTCAACTTGTGTTATACAGAATGTAATATAAGATATGTACTGAGTCCACCCCACTGTGTATTGTACAGAATGTAATATAAAATATGGTCTGAGTCCACCCCACTGTGTATTGTACATAATGTAATATAAGATATGGATTGAGTCCACCCCACTGTGTATTGTACAGACTGTAATATAAGATATGGACTGAGTCCACCCCACTGTGTATTGTACAGAATGAATAGAAGATATGGACTGAGTCCACCCCACTGTGTATTGTACAGAATGTAATATAATATATGGAGTGATTCCAACCCACTGTGTAATGTGCAGAATTTAATAGAAGATATGGACTGAGTCCAACCCACTGTGTAATGTACAGAATGTAATATACGATATGGACCGAGTCCACCCCACTGTGTATTGTACAGAATGTAATATAAGATATGGACTGAGTCCTACTCACTGTTTATTGTGCAGAATGAATTATAAGATATGGACTGAGTCCACCCCACTGTGTGTTGTACAGAATGTAATATACCATATGGACTGAGTCCAACCCACGTTGTATTGTGCAGAATGTAATATAAGATATGGACTGAGTCCAACCAACCTAGAATTGTTCAGAATGTAATTTAAGATATGGACTGAGTTGGACCCACTGGGCATTGCACAGAATGTAATATAAGATATGGACTGAGTCCAACTCACTGTTTATTGTGCAGAATGAATTATAACATATGGACTGAGTCCAACCCACTGGGTATTGCACAGAATGTAAGATAAGATATGGACTGAGTCCACCCCACTGTGTATTGTACAGAATGTAATATACTATATGGACTGAGTCCAACCCACTGTGTAATGTTCAGAATGTCATATAAGTTATGGACTGAGTCCAACCAACCTTGTATTGTACAGAATGTAATATAAGATATGGACTGAGTCCAACCCACGTTGTATTGTGCAGAATGTAATATAAGATATGGACTGAGTCCAACAAACCTTGTATTGTCAGAATGTAACATAAGATTTGGACTGAGTACAACCCACTGTGTAATGTACAGAATGTAATTTTAGATATGGACTGAGTCCAACCCACTGTGTATTGTACAGAATGTAATATAAAATATGAACTGAGTCCACCCCACTGTGTATTGTACAGAATGTAATATAAGATATGGACTGAGTCCAACCCACGTTGTATTGTGCAGAATGTAATATAAGATATGGACTGAGTCCAACCCACTGTGTATTGTATAGAATGTAATATAAGATATGGACTGAGTCCACGCCACTGTGCATTGTACAGAATGTAATATAATATATGCACTGAGTCCAACCCACTGTGTGTTGTTACAGACTGTAATATAAGATAAGGACTGATTCCAACCCACTGTGTATTGTACAGAATGTAACAAAGATATGGACTGAGTCCAACCTCTGTGTATTGTACAGAATGTAATATACGATATGGACTGAGTCCAACCGACGTTGTATTGTGCAGAATGCAATAGAAGATATGGACTGAGTACAACCCACTGTCTACTGCACAGAATGTAATATAAGATATGGACTGATTCCAACCCACTGTGTATTGTACAGAATGTAATATAATATACGGACTGAGTCGACCTGAACTTGTGTTATACAGAATGTAATATAAGATATGGACTGAGTCCACCCCACTGTGTATTGTACAGAATGTAATATAAAGTATGGTCTGAGTCCACCCCACTGTGTATTGTACAGAATGTAATATAAGATATGGATTGAGTCCACCCCACTGTGTATTGTACAGACTGTAATATAAGATATGGACTGAGTCCACCCCACTGTGTATTGTACAGAATGAATAGAAGATATGGACTGAGTCCACCCCACTGTGTATTGTACAGAATGTAATATTATATATGGAGTGATTCCAACCCACTGTGTAATGTGCAGAATTTAATAGAAGATATGGACTGAGTCCAACCCACTGTGTAATGTACAGAATGTAATATACGATATGGACCGAGTCCACCCCACTGTGTATTGTACAGAATGTAATATAAGATATGGACTGAGTCCTACTCACTGTTTATTGTGCAGAATGAATTATAAGATATGGACTGAGTCCACCCCACTGTGTGTTGTACAGAATGTAATATACCATATGGACTGAGTCCAACCCACGTTGTATTGTGCAGAATGTAATATAAGATATGGACTGAGTCCAACCAACCTAGAATTGTTCAGAATGTAATTTAAGATATGGACTGAGTTGGACCCACTGGGCATTGCACAGAATGTAATATAAGATATGGACTGAGTCCAACTCACTGTTTATTGTGCAGAATGAATTATAACATATGGACTGAGTCCAACCCACTGGGTATTGCAGAGAATGTAAGATAAGATATGGACTGAGTCCACCCCACTGTGTATTGTACAGAATGTAATATACTATATGGACTGAGTCCAACCCACTGTGTAATGTTCAGAATGTCATATAAGATATGGACTGAGTCCAACCAACCTTGTATTGTACAGAATGTAATATAAGATATGGACTGAGTCCAACCCTCTGTGTATTGTGCAGAATGTAATATAAGATATGGACTGAGTCCAACAAACCTTGTATTGTCAGAATGTAACATAAGATTTGGACTGAGTACAACCCACTGTGTAATGTACAGAATGTAATTTTAGATATGGACTGAGTCCAACCCACTGTGTATTGTACAGAATGTAATATAAAATATGAACTGAGTCTACCCCACTGTGTATTGTACAGAATGTAATATAAGATATGGACTGAGTCCAACCCACGTTGTATTGTGCAGAATGTAATATAAGATATGGACTAAGTCCAACCCACTGTGTATTGTATAGAATGTAATATAAGATATGGACTGAGTCCACGCCACTGTGCATTGTACAGAATGTAATATAATATATGCACTGAGTCCAACCCACTGTGTGTTGTTGCAGACTGTAATATAAGATAAGGACTGATTCCAACCCACTGTGTATTGTACAGAATGTAACAAAGATATGGACTGAGTCCAACCTCTGTGTATTGTACAGAATGTAATATACGATATGGACTGAGTCCAACCGACGTTGTATTGTGCAGAATGCAATAGAAGATATGGACTGAGTACAACCCACTGTCTACTGCACAGAATGTAATATAAGATATGGACTGATTCCAACCCACTGTGTATTGTACAGAATGTAATATAATATACGGACTGAGTCGACCTGAACTTGTGTTATACAGAATGTAATATAAGATATGTACTGAGTCCACCCCACTGTGTATTGTACAGAATGTAATATAAAATATGGTCTGAGTCCACCCCACTGTGTATTGTACATAATGTAATATAAGATATGGATTGAGTCCACCCCACTGTGTATTGTACAGACTGTAATATAAGATATGGACTGAGTCCACCCCACTGTGTATTGTACAGAATGAATAGAAGATATGGACTGAGTCCACCCCACTGTGTATTGTACAGAATGTAATATAATATATGGAGTGATTCCAACCCACTGTGTAATGTGCAGAATTTAATAGAAGATATGGACTGAGTCCAACCCACTGTGTAATGTACAGAATGTAATGTACGATATGGACCGAGTCCACCCCACTGTGTATTGTACAGAATGTAATATAAGATATGGACTGAGTCCTACTCACTGTTTATTGTGCAGAATGAATTATAAGATATGGACTGAGTCCACCCCACTGTGTGTTGTACAGAATGTAATATACCATATGGACTGAGTCCAACCCACGTTGTATTGTGCAGAATGTAATATAAGATATGGACTGAGTCCAACCAACCTAGAATTGTTCAGAATGTAATTTAAGATATGGACTGAGTTGGACCCACTGGGCATTGCACAGAATGTAATATAAGATATGGACTGAGTCCAACTCACTGTTTATTGTGCAGAATGAATTATAACATATGGACTGAGTCCAACCCACTGGGTATTGCACAGAATGTAAGATAAGATATGGACTGAGTCCACCCCACTGTGTATTGTACAGAATGTAATATACTATATGGACTGAGTCCAACCCACTGTGTAATGTTCAGAATGTCATATAAGATATGGACTGAGTCCAACCAACCTTGTATTGTACAGAATGTAATATAAGATATGGACTGAGTCCAACCCTCTGTGTATTGTGCAGAATGTAATATAAGATATGGACTGAGTCCAACAAACCTTGTATTGTCAGAATGTAACATAAGATTTGGACTGAGTACAACCCACTGTGTAATGTACAGAATGTAATTTTAGATATGGACTGAGTCCAACCCACTGTGTATTGTACAGAATGTAATATAAAATATGAACTGAGTCCACCCCACTGTGTATTGTACAGAATGTAATATAAGATATGGACTGAGTCCAACCCACGTTGTATTGTGCAGAATGTAATATAAGATATGGACTGAGTCCAACCCACTGTGTATTGTATAGAATGTAATATAAGATATGGACTGAGTCCACGCCACTGTGCATTGTACAGAATGTAATATAATATATGCACTGAGTCCAACCCACTGTGTGTTGTTACAGACTGTAATATAAGATAAGGACTGATTCCAACCCACTGTGTATTGTACAGAATGTAATATACGATATGGACTGAGTCCAACCGACGTTGTATTGTGCAGAATGCAATAGAAGATATGGACTGAGTACAACCCACTGTCTACTGCACAGAATGTAATATAAGATATGGACTGATTCCAACCCACTGTGTATTGTACAGAATGTAATATAATATACGGACTGAGTCGATCTCAACTTGTGTTATACAGAATGTAATATAAGATATGGACTGAGTCCACCCCACTGTGTATTGTACAGAATGTAATATAAAGTATGGTCTGAGTCCACCCCACTGTGTATTGTACAGAATGTAATATAAGATATGGATTGAGTCCACCCCACTGTGTATTGTACAGACTGTAATATAAGATATGGACTGAGTCCACCCCACTGTGTATTGTACAGAATTAATATAAGATATGGACTGAGTCCAACCCACTGTGTAATGTACAGAATGTAATATAAGATATGGACTGAGTCCAACCAACCTAGAATTGTTCAAAATGTAATATAAGATATGGACTGAGTCCAACCCACTGTGTATTGTACAGAATGTAATATAAGATATGGACTGAGTCCACCCCACTGTGTATTGTAGAGAATGTAATATACTATATGGACTGAGTCCAACCCACTGTGTATTGTACAGAATGAAATATAAGATATGGACTGAGTCCTCCCCACTGTGTATTGTAGAGAATGTAATATACTATATGGACTGACTCCAACCCACTGTGTAATATACAGAAAGTAATATAAGATATGGACTGAGTCCAACCAACCTTGTATTGTACAGAATGTAATATAAGATATGGACTGAGTCCAACCCTCTGTGTATTGTGCAGAATGTAATATAAGATATGGACTGAGTCCAACACACCTTGTATTGTGCAGAATGTAATATAAGATTTGGACTGAGTCCAACCCACTGTGAAATGTACAGAATGTAATATAAGATATGGACTGAGTCCACCCCACTGTGTATTGTACAGAATGTAATATAAGATATGGACTGAGTCCACCCCACTGTGTATTGTACAGAATGTAATATACTTTATGGACTGAGTCCAACCGACGATGTATTGTGCAGAATGCAATATAAGATATGGATTGAGTCCACCCCACTGTGTATCGTACAGACTGTAATATAAGATATGGACTGATTCCAACCCACTGTGTATTGTACAGAAAGTAAAAAAGATATGGACTGAGTCCAACCACTGTGTATTGTACAGAATGTCATATACGATATGGACTGAGTCCAACCGACGTTGTATTGTGCAGAATGCAATAGAAGATATGGACTGAGTCCAACCCACTGTGTATTGCACAGAATGTAATATAAGATATGGACTGAGTCCAACCCACTGTATATTGTACAGAATGTAATATCAGATATGGACTCAGTCCAACCCACTGTGTATTCTACAGATTGTAATATAAGATATGGACTGAGTCCACCCCACTGAGTAATGTGCAGAATGTAATATAAGATATGGACTGAGTCCAATCCACGTTGCATTGTGCAGAATGTAATATAAGACATGGACTGAGTCCAACCCATTGTGTATTGTACAGAATGTAACATAAGATATGGACTGATTCCAACCCACTGTGTATTGTACAGAATGTAATATAATATACGGACTGAGTCGACCTCAACTTGTGTTATACAGAATGTAATATAAGATATGGACTGAGTCCACCCCACTGTGTATTGTACAGAATGTAATATAAAATATGGTCTGAGTCCACCCCACTGTGTATTGTACAGAATGTAATATAAGATATGGATTGAGTCCACCCCACTGTGTATTGTACAGACTGTAATATAAGATATGGACTGAGTCCACCCCACTGTGTATTGTACAGAATGAATATAAGATATGGACTGAGTCCAACCCACTGTGTAATGTACAGAATGTAATATAAGATATGGACTGAGTCCACCCAACCTAGAATTGTTCAAAATGTAATATAAGATATGGACTGAGTCCAACCCACTGTGTATTGTACAGAATGTAATATAAGATATGGACTGAGTCCAACTCACTGTTTATTTTGCAGAATGAATTATAAGATATGGACTGAGTCCAACCCACTGTGTATTGCACAGAATGAAATATAAGATCTGGACTGAGTCCACCCCACTGTGTATTGTAGAGAATGTAATATACTACATGGACTGAGTCCAACCCACTGTGTAATGTACAGAATGTAATATAAGATATGGACTGAGTCCAACCAACCTTGTATTTTACAGAATGTAATATAAGATATGGACTGAGTCCAACCCTCTGTGTATTGTGCAGAATGTAATATAAGATATGGACTGAGTCCAACACGCCTTGTATTGTGCAGAATGTAATATAAGATTTGGACTGAGTCCAACCCACTGTGAAATGTACAGAATGTAATATAAGATATGGACTGAGTCCAACCCACTGTGTATTGTACAGAATGTAATATAAGATATGGACTGAGTCCACCCCACTGTGTATTGTACAGAATGTAATATACTTTATGGACTGAGTCCAACCGACGATGTATTGTGCAGAATGCAATATAAGATATGGATTGAGTCCACCCCACTGTGTATCGTACAGACTGTAATATAAGATATGGACTGATTCCAACCCACTGTGTATTGTACAGAAAGTAAAAAAGATATGGACTGAGTCCAACCACTGTGTATTGTATAGAATGTAATATACGATATGGACTGAGTCCAACCGACGTTGTGTTGTGCAGAATGCAATAGAAGATATGGACTGAGTCCAACCCACTGTGTATTGCACAGAATGTAATATAAGATATGGACTGAGTCCAACCCAGTGTGTATTGTACAGAATGTAATATAAAATATGAACTGAGTCCACCCCACTGTGTATTGTACAGTATGTAATATAAGATATGAACTCAGTCCAACCCACGTTGTTTTGTGCAGAATGTAATATAAGATATGGACTGAGTCCACCCCACTGTGTATTGTACAGAATGTAATATAAGATATGGACTGAGTCCACCCCACTGTGTATTGTACAGAATGTAATATAAAATATGGTCTGAGTCCACCCCACTGTGTATTGTACAGAATGTAATATAAGATATGGATTGAGTCCACCCCACTGTGTATTGTACAGACTGTGATATAAGATATGGACTGAGTCCACCCCACTGTGTATTGTACAGAATGTAATATAATATATGGAGTGATTCCAACCCACTGTGTAATGTGCAGAATTTAATAGAAGATATGGACTGAGTCCAACCCACTGTGTAATGTACAGAATGTAATATACGATATGGACCGAGTCCACCCCACTGTGTATTGTACAGAATGTAATATAAGATATGGACTGAGTCCTACTCACTGTTTATTGTGCAGAATGAATTATAAGATATGGACTGAGTCCACCCCACTGTGTGTTGTACAGAATGTAATATACCATATGGACTGAGTCCAACCCACGTTGTATTGTGCAGAATGTAATATAAGATATGGACTGAGTCCAACCAACCTAGAATTGTTCAGAATGTAATTTAAGATATGGACTGAGTTGGACCCACTGTGCATTGCACAGAATGTAATATAAGATATGGACTGAGTCCAACTCACTGTTTATTGTGCAGAATGAATTATAACATATGGACTGAGTCCAACCCACTGGGTATTGCACAGAATGTAAGATAAGATATGGACTGAGTCCACTCCACTGTGTATTGTACAGAATGTAATATACTATATGGACTGAGTCCAACCCACTGTGTAATGTTCAGAATGTCATATAAGATATGGACTGAGTCCAACCAACCTTGTATTGTACAGAATGTAATATAAGATTTGGACTGAGTCCAACCCACTGTGAAATGTACAGAATGTAATATAAGATATGGACTGAGTCCACCCCACTGTGTATTGTACAGAATGTAATATAAAATATGGTCTGAGTCCACCCCACTGTCTATTGTACAGAATGTAATATAAGATATGGATTGAGTCCACCCCACTGTGTATTGTACAGACTGTAATATAAGATATGGACTGAGTCCACCCCACTGTGTATTGTACAGAATGTAATATAATATATGGAGTGATTCCAACCCACTGTGTAATGTACAGAATGTAATATAAGATTTGGACTGAGTCCAACCCACTGTGAAATGTACAGAATGTAATATAAGATATGGACTGAGTCCACCCCACTGTGTATTGTACAGAATGTAATATAAGATATGGACTGAGTCCACCCCACTGTGTATTGTACAGAATGTAATATACTTTATGGACTGAGTCCAACCGACGATGTATTGTGCAGAATGCAATATAAGATATGGATTGAGTCCACCCCACTGTGTATCGTACAGACTGTAATATAAGATATGGACTGATTCCAACCCACTGTGCATTGTACAGAAAGTAAAAAAGATATGGACTGAGTCCAACCACTGTGTATTGTATAGAATGTAATATACGATATGGACTGAGTCCAATCGACGTTGTGTTGTGCAGAATGCAATAGAAGATATGGACTGAGTCCAACCCACTGTGTATTGCACAGAATGTAATATAAGATATGGACTGAGTCCAACCCAGTGTGTATTGTACAGAATGTAATATAAAATATGAACTGAGTCCACCCCACTGTGTATTGTACAGTATGTAATATAAGATATGAACTCAGTCCAACCCACGTTGTTTTGTGCAGAATGTAATATAAGATATGGACTGAGTCCACCCCACTGTGTATTGTACAGAATGTAATATAAGATATGGACTGAGTCCAACCCACTGTGTATTGTACAGAATGTAATATAAAATATGGTCTGAGTCCACCCCACTGTGTATTGTACAGAATGTAATATAAGATATGGACTGAGTCCACCCCACTGTGTGTTGTACAGAATGTAATATACCATATGGACTGAGTCCAACCCACGTTGTATTGTGCAGAATGTAATATAAGATATGGACTGAGTCCAACCAACTTAGAATTGTTCAGAATGTAATTTAAGATATGGACTGAGTTGGACCCACTGTGCATTGCACAGAATGTAATATAATATATGGACTGAGTCCACCCCACTGTGTATTGTACAGAATGTAATATACTATATGGACTGAGTCCAACCCACTGTGTAATGTTCAGAATGTCATATAAGATATGGACTGAGTCCAACCAACGTTGTATTGTACAGAATGTAACATAAGATTTGGACTGAGTACAACCCACTGTGTAATGTACAGAATGTAATTTTAGATATGGACTGAGTCCAACCCACTGTGTATTGTACAGAATGTAATATAAAATATGAACTGAGTCCACCCCACTGTGTATTGTACAGAATGTAATATAAGATATGGACTGAGTCCAACCCACGTTGTATTGTGCAGAATGTAATATAAGATATGGACTGAGTCCAACCCACTGTGTATTGTATAGAATGTAATATAATATATGCACTGAGTCCAACCCACTGTGTGTTGTTACAGACTGTAATATAAGATAAGGACTGATTCCAACCCACTGTGTATTGTACAGAATGTAACAAAGATATGGACTGAGTCCAACCACTGTGTATTGTACAGAATGTAATATACGATATGGACTGAGTCCAACCGACGTTGTATTGTGCAGAATGCAATAGAAGATATGGACTGAGTACAACCCACTGTCTATTGCACAGAATGTAATATAAGATATGGACTGATTCCAACCCACTGTGTATTGTACAGAATGTAATATAATATACGGACTGAGTCGACCTCAACTTGTGTTATACAGAATGTAATATAAGATATGGACTGAGTCCACCCCACTGTGTATTGTACAGAATGTAATACAAAGTATGGTCTGAGTCCACCCCACTGTGTATTGTACAGAATGTAATATAAGATATGGATTGAGTCCACCCCACTGTGTATTGTACAGACTGTAATATAAGATATGGACTGAGTCCACCCCACTGTGTATTGTACAGAATTAATATAAGATATGGACTGAGTCCAACCCACTGTGTAATGTACAGAATGTAATATAAGATATGGACTGAGTCCAACCAACCTAGAATTGTTCAAAATGTAATATAAGATATGGACTGATTCCAACCCACTGTGTATTGTACAGAATGTAATATAAGATATGGACTGAGTCCACCCCACTGTGTATTGTAGAGAATGTAATATACTATATGGACTGAGTCAAACCCACTGTGTATTGCACAGAATGAAATATAAGATATGGACTGAGTCCACCCCACTGTGTATTGTAGAGAATGTAATATACTATATGGACTGAGTCCAACCAACCTTGTATTGTACAGAATGTAATATAAGATATGGACTGAGTCCAACCCTCTGTGTATTGTGCAGAATGTAATATAAGATATGGACTGAGTCCAACACACCTTGTATTGTGCAGAATGTAATATAAGATTTGGACTGAGTCCAACCCACTGTGAAATGTACAGAATGTAATATAAGATATGGACTGAGTCCACCCCACTGTGTATTGTACAGAATGTAATATAAGATATGGACTGAGTCCACCCCACTGTGTATTGTACAGAATGTAATATACTTTATGGACTGAGTCCAACCGACGATGTATTGTGCAGAATGCAATATAAGATATGGATTGAGTCCACCCCACTGTGTATCGTACAGACTGTAATATAAGATATGGACTGATTCCAACCCACTGTGTATTGTACAGAAAGTAAAAAAGATATGGACTGAGTCCAACCACTGTGTATTGTACAGAATGTAATATACGAAATGGACTGAGTCCAACCGACGTTGTATTGTGCAGAATGCAATAGAAGATATGGACTGAGTCCAACCCACTGTGTATTGCACAGAATGTAATGTAAGATATGGACTGAGTCCAACCCACTGTATATTGTACAGAATGTAATATCAGATATGGACTCAGTCCAACCCACTGTGTATTCTACAGATTGTAATATAAGATATGGACTGAGTCCACCCCACTGAGTAATGTACAGAATGTAATATAAGATATGGACTGAGTCCAATCCACGTTGCATTGTGCAGAATGTAATATAAGACATGGACTGAGTCCAACCCATTGTGTATTGTACAGAATGTAACATAAGATATGGACTGATTCCAACCCACTGTGTATTGTACAGAATGTAATATAATATACGGACTGAGTCGACCTCAACTTGTGTTATACAGAATGTAATATAAGATATGGACTGAGTCCACCCCACTGTGTATTGTACAGAATGCAATATAAAATATGGTCTGAGTCCACCCCACTGTGTATTGTACAGAATGTAACATAAGATATGGATTGAGTCCACCCCACTGTGTATTGTACAGACTGTAATATAAGATATGGACTGAGTCCACCCCACTGTGTATTGTACAGAATGAATATAAGATATGGACTGAGTCCAACCCACTGTGTCATTAACAGAATGTAATATAAGATATGGACTGAGTCCACCCAACCTAGAATTGTTCAAAATGTAATATAAGATATGGACTGAGTCCAACCCACTGTGTATTGTACAGAATGTAATATAAGATATGGACTGAGTCCAACTCACTGTTTATTTTGCAGAATGAATTATAAGATATGGACTGAGTCCAACCCACTGTGTATTGCACAGAATGAAATATAAGATCTGGACTGAGTCCACCCCACTGTGTATTGTAGAGAATGTAATATACGACATGGACTGAGTCCAACCCACTGTGTAATGTACAGAATGTAATATAAGATATGGACTGAGTCCAACCAACCTTGTATTGTACAGAATGTAATATAAGATATGGACTGAGTCCAACTCTCTGTGCATTGTGCAGAATGTAATATAAGATATGGACTGAGTCCAACACGCCTTGTATTGTGCAGAATGTAATATAAGATTTGGACTGAGTCCAACCCACTGTGAAATGTACAGAATGTAATATAAGATATGGACTGAGTCCACCCCACTGTGTATTGTACAGAATATAATATAAGATATGGACTGAGTCCACCCCACTGTGTTTTGTACAGAATGTAATATACTTTATGGACTGAGTCCAACCGACGATGTATTGTGCAGAATGCAATATAAGATATGGATTGAGTCCACCCCACTGTGTATCGTACAGACTGTAATATAAGATATGGACTGATTCCAACCCACTGTGTATTGTACAGAAAGTAAAAAAGATTTGGACTGAGTCCAACCACTGTGTATTGTACAGAATGTAATATACGATATGGACTGAGTCCAACCGACGTTGTGTTGTGCAGAATGCAATAGAAGATATGGACTGAGTCCAACCCACTGTGTATTGCACAGAATGTAATATAAGATATGGACTGAGTCCAACCCAGTGTGTATTGTACAGAATGTAATATAAAATATGAACTGAGTCCACCCCACTGTGTATTGTACAGTATGTAATATAAGATATGAACTCAGTCCAACCCATGTTGTTTTGTGCAGAATGTAATATAAGATATGGGCTGAGTCCAACCCACGTTGTATTGTGCAGAATGTAATATAAGATATGGACTGAGTCCAACCCACTGTGTATTGTACAAAATGTAATATAATATATGGAGTGATTCCAACCCACTGTGTAATGTGCAGAATTTAATAGAAGATATGGACTGAGTCCAACCCACTGTGTAATGTACAGAATGTAATATACGAAATGGACCGAGTCCACCCCACTGTGTATTGTACAGAATGTAATATAAGATATGGACTGAGTCCTACTCACTGTTTATTGTGCAGAATGAATTATAAGATATGGACTGAGTCCAACCCACTGTCTATTGTGCAGAATGTAATATAAGATATGGACTGAGTCCACCCCACTGTGTGTTGTACAGAATGTAATATACTATATGGACTGAGTCCAACCCACGTTGTATTGTGCAGAATGTAATATAAGATATGGACTGAGTCCAACCAACCTAGAATTGTTCAGAATGTAATTTAAGATATGGACTGAGTTGGACCCACTGTGCATTGCACAGAATGTAATATAAGATATGGACTGAGTCCAACTCACTGTTTATTGTGCAGAATGAATTATAACATATGGACTGAGTCCAACCCACTGGGTATTGCACAGAATGTAAGATAAGATATGGACTGAGTCCACCCCACTGTGTATTGTACAGAATGTAATATACTATATGGACTGAGTCCAACCCACTGTGTAATGTACAGAATGTCATATAAGATATGGACTGAGTCCAACCAACCTTGTATTGTACAGAATGTAATATAAGATATGGACTGAGTCCAACCCTCTGTGTATTGTGCAGAATGTAATATAAGATATGGACTGAGTCCAACAAACCTTGTATTGTCAGAATGTAACATAAGATTTGGACTGAGGACAACCCACTGTGTAATGTACAGAATGTAATTTTAGATATGGACTGAGTCCAACCCACTGTGTATTGTACAGAATGTAATATAAGATATGGACTGAGTCCACCCCACTGTGTATTGTACAGAATGTAATATACTATATGGACTGAGTCCAACCGACGTTGTATTGTGCAGCATGCAATATAAGATATGGACTGAGTCCCACCCACTGTGCATTGTACAGAATGTAATATCAGATATGGACTGAGTCCAACCAACTGTGTATTGTGCAGATTGTAATATAAGATATGGACTGAGTCCCACCCACTGTGTATTGTACAGAATGTAATATAAGATCTGTTCTGAGTCCAACCCACTGTGTATTGCACAGAATGTAATATAAGATATGGACTGAGTCCACCCCACTGTGTATTGTACAGAATGTAATATAAAATATGAACTGAGTCCACCCCACTGTGTATTGTACAGAATGTAATATAAGATATGGACTGAGTCCACCCCACTGTGCATTGTACAGAATGTAATATAATATATGCACTGAGTCCAACCCACTGTGTGTTGTTACAGACTGTCATATAAGATAAGGACTGAATCCAACCCACTGTGTATTGTACAGAATGTAACAAAGATATGGACTGAGTCCAACCACTGTGTATTGTACAGATTGTAATATACCATATGGACTGAGTCCAACCGACGTTGTATTGTGCAGAATGCAATAGAAGATATGGACTGAGTACAACCCACTGCCTATTGCACAGAATGTAATATAAGATATGGACTGAGTCCACCCCACTGTGTATTGTACAGTATGTAATATAAGATATGAACTCAGTCCAACCCACTGTGTATTGTACAGAATGTAATATAAGATATGGACTGAGTCCAACCCACGTTGTATTGTGCAGAATGTAATATAAGATATGGACTGAGTCCAACCCACTGTGTATTGTACAGAATGTAATATAAGATATGGACTGAGTCCACCCCACTGTGTATTGTACAGAATGTAATATAATATATGGAGTGATTCAAAGCCACTGTGTGTTGTACAGAATGTAATATAAGATATAGACTGAGTCCACCCCACTGTGTAATGTGCAGAATTTAATAGAAGATATGGACTGAGTCCAACCCACTGTGTAATGTGCAGAATGTAATATACGATATGGACCGAGTCCACCCCACTGTGTATTGTACAGAATGTAATATAAGATATGGACTGAGTCCACCCCAATGTGTGTTGTACAGAATGTAATATAATATATGTACTGAATCCAACACACGTTGTATTGTGCAGAATGTAATATAAGATATGGACTGAGTCCAACCAACCGAGAATTGTTCAGAATGTAATGTAAGATATGGACTGAGTTCGACCCACTGTGCATTGCACAGAATGTAACATAAGATATGGACTGAGTCCAACTCACTGTTTATTGTGCAGAATGAATTATAACATATGGACTGAGTCCAACCCACTGGGTATTGCACAGAATGTAAGATAAGATATGGACTGAGTCCACCCCACTGTGTATTGTGCAGAATGTAATATACGATAAGGACTGAGTCCAACCCACTGTGTCATGTACAGAATGTCATATAAGATATGGACTGAGTCCAACCAACCTTGTATTGTACAGAATGTAATATAAGATATGGACTGAGTCCAACCCTCTGTGTATTGTACAGAATGTAATATAAGATCTGTTCTGAGTCCAACCCACTGTGTATTGTACAGAATGTAATATAAGATCTGATCTGAGTCCAACCCACTGTGTATTGTACAGAATGTTATATAAGATCTGTTCTGAGTCCAACCCACTGTGTATTGTACAGAATGTAATATAAGATATGGACTGAGTCCACCCCACTTTGTATTGTACAGAATGTAATATACTATATGGACTGAGTCCAACCGACGTTGTATTGTGCAGCATGCAATATAAGATATGGACTGAGTCCCACCCACTGTGCATTGTACAGAATGTAAGATAAGATCTCTTCTGAGTCCACCCCACTGTGTATTGTAAAGAATGTAATATAAGATATGGACTGAGTCCCACCCACTGTGTATTGTACAGAATGTAACATAAGATCTGTTCTGAGTCCAACCCACTGTGTATTGCACAGAATGTAATATAAGATATGGACTGAGTCCAACCCACTGTGTATTGTACAGAATGTAAGATAAGATATGGACTGAGTCCACCCCACTGTGTATTGTACAGAATGTAATATAAAATATGAACTGAGTCCACCCCACTGTGTATTGTACAGAATGTAATATAAGATATGGACTGAGTCCAACCCACGTTGTATTGTGCAGAATGTAATATAAGATATGGACTGAGTCCAACCCACTGTGTATTGTATAGAATGTAATATAAGATATGGACTGAGTCCACCCCACTGTGTATTGTACAGAATGTAATATAATATATGCACTGAGTCCAACCCACTGTATGTTGTTACAGAATGTAATATAAGATCTGTTCTGAGTCCAACCCACTGTGTATTGTACAGAATGTAATATAAGATCTGATCTGAGTCCAACCCACTGTGTATTGTACAGAATGTTATATAAGATCTGTTCTGAGTCCAACCCACTGTGTATTGTACAGAATGTAATATAAGATCTGTTCTGAGTCCAACCCACTGTGTATTGTACAGAATGTAATATAAGATATGGACTGAGTCCAACCCACTGTGTATTGTACAGAATGTAATTTTAGATATGGACTGAGTCCAACCCACTGTGTATTGTACAGAATGTAATATAAGATATGGACTGAGTCCAACCCACTGTGTATTGTACAGAATGTAATATACTATATGGACTGAGTCCAACCGACGTTGTTTTGTGCAGCATGCAATATAAGATATGGACTGAGTCCCACCCACTGTGCATTGTACAGAATGTAAGATAAGATCTCTTCTGAGTCCACCCCACTGTGTATTGTAAAGAATGTAATATAAGTTATGGACTGAGTCCAACCAACCGAGAATTGTTCAGAATGTAATTTAAGATATGGACTGAGTTCGACCCACTGTGCATTGCACAGAATGTAACATAGGTTATGGACTGAGTCCAACTCACTGTTTATTGTGCAGAATGAATTATAACATATGGACTGAGTCCAACCCACTGGGTATTGCACAGAATGTAAGATAACATATGGACTGAGTCCACCCCACTGTGTATTGTGCAGAATGTAATATACTATATGGACTGAGTCCAACCCACTGTGTCATGTACAGAATGTCATATAAGATATGGACTGAGTCCAACCAACCTTGTATTGTACAGAATGTAATATAAGACATGGACTGAGTCCAACCCTCTGTGTATTGTACAGAATGTAATATAAGATCTGTTCTGAGTCCAACCCACTGTGTATTGTACAGAATGTAATATAAGATCTGATCTGAGTCCAACCCACTGTGTATTGTACAGAATGTTATATAAGATCTGTTCTGAGTCCAACCCACTGTGTATTGTACAGAATGTAATATAAGATATGGACTGAGTCCACCCCACTTTGTATTGTACAGAATGTAATATACTATATGGACTGAGTCCAACCGACGTTGTATTGTGCAGCATGCAATATAAGATATGGACTGAGTCCCACCCACTTTGCATTGTACAGAATGTAAGATAAGATCTCTTCTGAGTCCACCCCACTGTGTATTGTAAAGAATGTAATATAAGATATGGACTGAGTCCCAACCACTGTGTATTGTACAGAATGTAACATAAGATCTGTTCTGAGTCCAACCCACTGTGTATTGCACAGAATGTAATATAAGATATGGACTGAGTCCAACCCACTGTGTATTGTACAGAATGTAATATAAGATATGGACTGAGTCCACCCCACTGTGTATTGTACAGAATGTAATATAAAATATGAACTGAGTCCACCCCACTGTGTATTGTACAGAATGTAATATAAGATATGGACTGAGTCCAACCCACGTTGTATTGTGCAGAATGTAATATAAGATATGGACTGAGTCCAACCCACTGTGTATTGTATAGAATGTAATATAAGATATGGACTGAGTCCACCCCACTGTGTATTGTACAGAATGTAATATAATATATGCACTGAGTCCAACCCACTGCATGTTGTTACAGAATGTAATATAAGATCTGTTCTGAGTCCAACCCACTGTGTATTGTACAGAATGTTATATAAGATCTGTTCTGAGTCCAACCCACTGTGTATTGTACAGAATGTAATATAAGATCTGTTCTGAGTCCAACCCACTGTGCATTGTACAGAATGTAATATAAGATATGGACTGAGTCCAACCCACAGTGTATTGTACAGAATGTAATTTTAGATATGGACTGAGTCCAACCCACTGTGTATTGTACAGAATGTAATATAAGATATGGACTGAGTCCACCCCACTGTGTATTGTACAGAATGTAATATACTATATGGACTGAGTCCAACCGACGTTGTTTTGTGCAGCATGCAATATAAGATATGGACTGAGTCCCACCCACTGTGTATTGTACAGAATGTAATATAAGATCTGTTCTGAGTCCAACCCACTGTGTATTGCACAGAATGTAATGTAAGATCTTTGCTGAGTCCAACCCACTGTGTATTGTACAGAATGTAATATAAGACATGGACTGAGTCCACCCCACTGTGTATTGTACAGAATGTAGTATAAAATATGAACTGAGTCCACCCCACTGTGTATTGTACAGAATGTAATATAAGATATGGACTGAGTCCAACCCACGTTGTATTGTGCAGAATGTAATATAAGATATGGACTGAGTCCAACCCACTGTGTATTGTATGGAATGTAATATAAGATATGGACTGAGTCCACCCCACTGTGCATTGTACAGAATGTAATATAATATATGCACTGAGTCCAACCCACTGTGTGTTGTTACAGACTGTAATATAAGATAAGGACTGATTCCAACCCACTGTGTATTGTACAGAATGTAACAAAGATATGGACTGAGTCCAACCACTGTGTATTGTACAGAATGTAATATACGATATGGACTGAGTCCAACCGACGTTGTATTGTGCAGAATGCAATAGAAGATATGGACTGAGTACAACCCACTGCCTATTGCACAGAATGTAATATAAGATATGGACTGAGTCCAACCCAGTGTGTATTGTACAGAATGTAATATAAAATATGAACTGAGTCCACCCCACTGTGTATTGTACAGTATGTAATATAAGATATGAACTCAGTCCAACCCACGTTGTTTTGTGCAGAATGTAATATAAGATATGGACTGAGTCCAACCCACGTTGTATTGTGCAGAATGTAATATAAGATATGGACTGAGTCCAACCCACTGTGTATTGTACAGAATGTAATATAAGATATGGACTGAGTCCACCCCACTGTGTATTGTACAGAATGTAATATAATATATGGAGTGATTCAAAGCCACTGTGTGTTGTACAGAATGTAATATAAGATATAGACTGAGTCCACCCCACTGTGTAATGTGCAGAATTTAATAGAAGATATGGACTGAGTCCAACCCACTGTGTAATGTGCAGAATGTAATATACGATATGGACCGAGTCCACCCCACTGTGTATTGTACAGAATGTAATATAAGTTATGGACTGAGTCCTACTCACTGTTTATTGTGCAGAATGAATTATAAGATATGGACTGAGTCCAACCCACTGTCTATTGTGCAGAATGTAATATAAGATATGGACTGAGTCCACCCCAATGTGTGTTGTACATAATGTAATATAATATATGGACTGAGTCCAACACACGTTGTATTGTGCAGAATGTAATATCAGATATGGACTGAGTCCAACCAACCGAGAATTGTTCAGAATGTAATTTAAGATATGGACTGAGTTCGACCCACTGTGCATTGCACAGAATGTAACATAAGATATGGACTGAGTCCAACTCACTGTTTATTGTGCAGAATGAATTATAACATATGGACTGAGTCCACCCCACTGTGTATTGTGCAGAATGTAATATACTCTTTGGACTGAGTCCAACCCACTGTGTCATGTACAGAATGTCATATAAGATATGGACTGAGTCCAACCAACCTTGTATTGTACAGAATGTAATATAAGATATGGACTGAGTCCAACCCACTGTGTATTGTACAGAATGTAATATAAGATCTGTTCTGAGTCCAACCCACTGTGTATTGTACAGAATGTAATATAAGATCTGATCTGAGTCCAACCCACTGTGTATTGTACAGAATGTTATATAAGATCTGTTCTGAGTCCAACCCACTGTGTATTGTACAGAATGTAATATAAGATATGGACTGAGTCCACCCCACTGTGTATTGTACAGAATGTAATATACTATATGGACTGAGTCCAACCGACGTTGTATTGTGCAGCATGCAATATAAGATATGGACTGAGTCCCACCCACTGTGCATTGTACAGAATGTAAGATAAGATCTCTTCTGAGTCCACCCCACTGTGTATTGTAAAGAATGTAATATAAGATATGGACTGAGTCCCAACCACTGTGTATTGTACAGAATGTAATATAAGATATGGACTGAGTCCACCCCACTGTGTATTGTACAGAATGTAATATAAAATATGAACTAAGTCCACCCCACTGTGTATTGTACAGAATGTAATATAAGATATGGACTGAGTCCAACCCACGTTGTATTGTGCAGAATGTAATATAAGATATGGACTGAGTCCAACCCACTGTGTATTGTATAGAATGTGATATAAGATATGGACTGAGTCCACCCCACTGTGTATTGTACAGAATGTAATATAATATATGCACTGAGTCCAACCCACTGTATGTTGTTACAGAATGTAATATAAGATCTGATCTGAGTCCAACCCACTGTGTATTGTACAGAATGTAATATAAGATCTGTTCTGAGTCCAACCCACTGTGTATTGTACAGAATGTAATATAAGATATGGACTGAGTCCAACCCACTGTGTATTGTACAGAATGTAATTTTAGATATGGACTGAGTCCAACCCACTGTGTATTGTACAGAATGTAATATAAGATATGGACTGAGTCCACCCCACTGTGTATTGTACAGAATGTAATATACTATATGGACTGAGTCCAACCGACGTTGTATTGTGCAGCATGCAATATAAGATATGGACTGAGTCCCACCCAGTGTGCATTGTACAGAATGTAAGATAAGATCTCTTCTGAGTCCACCCCACTGTGTATTTTAAAGAATGTAATATAAGATATGGACTGAGTCCCACCCACTGTGTATTGTACAGAATGTAATATAAGATCTGTTCTGAGTCCAACCCACTCTGTATTGCACAGAATGTAATATAAGATCTTTGCTGAGTCCAACCCACTGTGTATTGTACAGAATGTAATATAAGATATGGACTGAGTCCACCCCACTGTGTATTGTACAGAATGTAATATAAACTATGAACTGAGTCCACCCCACTGTGTATTGTACAGAATGTAATATAAGATATGGACTGAGTCCAACCCACGTTGTATTGTGCAGAATGTAATATAAGATATGGACTGAGTCCAACCCACTGTGTATTGTATAGAATGTAATATAAGATATGAACTGAGTCCACCCCACTGTGCATTGTACAGAATGTAATATAATATATGCACTGAGTCCAACCCACTGTGTGTTGTTACAGACTGTAATATTAGATAAGGACTGATTCCAACCCACTGTGTATTGTACAGAATGTAACAAAGATATGGACTGAGTCCAACCACTGTGTATTGTACAGAATGTAATATACGATATGGACTGAGTCCAACCGACGTTGTATTGTGCAGAATGCAATAGAAGATATGGACTGAGTACAACCCACTGTCTATTGCACAGAATGTAATATAAGATATGGACTGAGTCCAACCCAGTGTGTATTGTACAGAATGTAATATAAAATATGAACTGAGTCCACCCCACTGTGTATTGTACAGTATGTAATATAAGATATGAACTCAGTCCAACCCACGTTGTTTTGTGCAGAATGTAATATAAGATATGGACTGAGTCCAACCCACGTTGTATTGTGCAGAATGTAATATAAGATATGGACTGAGTCCAACCCACTGTGTATTGTACAGAATGTAATATAAGATATGGACTGAGTCCACCCCACTGTGTATTGTACAGAATGTAATATAATATATGGAGTGATTCAAAGCCACTGTGTGTTGTACAGAATGTAACATAAGATATAGACTGAGTCCACCCCACTGTGTAATGTGCAGAATTTAATAGAAGATAGGAGCCGAGCCGAGCGGAGGGAGCGTCCGATAAAAGGCGGGATTTCAGAGCGCTGAGAACAGCTGAGAGGAGCCGAGCCGAGCGGAGGGAGCGTCCGATAAAAGGCGGGATTTCAGAGCGCTGAGAGGAGCCGAGCCGAGCGGAGGGAGCGTCCGATAAAAGGCGGGATTTCAGAGCGCTGAGAACAGCTGAGAGGAGCCGAGCGGAGGGAGCGTCCGATAAAAGGCGGGATTTCAGAGCGCTGAGAACAGCTGAGAGGAGCCGAGCCGAGCGGAGGGAGCGTCCGATAAAAGGCGGGATTTCAGAGCGCTGAGAGGAGCCGAGCGGAGGGAGCGTCCGATAAAAGGCGGGATTTCAGAGCGCTGAGAACAGCTGAGAGGAGCCGAGCGGAGGGAGCGTCCGATAAAAGGCGGGATTTCAGAGCGCTGAGAACAGCTGAGAGGAGCTGAGCCGAGCGGAGCGGAGCTGCGACCGAGTTCGAAGTGACGTCAGGAATCAGATCGGGACGCGACACAGGGGAGGCACCTGATTGGTGAGTAGGTTCAGGTGAGTATTTCTCCTTATCTGCAGTAACTGAAGTAAAAGGAAAGGGAAGGTCTGCAGGTCTTCTGGGAAGTAGCGTTTATTTTTTAGTGAATCAAGGTCCCTAGTGTAGTTAACATTCTTTAAATTGAGAACAATTTAAAGGAGTAAACTCCTTAAAGGGAGTGGTAAGTAGTTTTTCTTTCCTTTTTTTTTCTCTTGACATTGTAGTTGTTCTTAAGCTAATTTAAGGGTTAAGTCATGGCAGGAGATCCCAGCGCCGTGTCATGTTCCTCTTGTGGGATGTGGGAATTCAGGGCTCCTTCCTGTATCCCTGATTCCTTCACCTGCGGGAAGTGTGTCCAGCTGCAGCTATTGTTTGACCGCTTGACGGCTCTGGAGCTGCGGATGGACTCACTTTGGAGCATCCGCGATGCTGAGAAAGTCGTGGATAGCACGTTCAGTGAGTTGGTCACACCGCAGATAAAAATTACTGAGGGAGATAGTGAATGGGTGACCAACAGACAGAGGAAGAGTAGGAAGGCAGTGCAGGGGTCCCCTGCGGTCATCTCCCTCCAAAACAGGTATACCGTTTTGGATACTGTTGGGGGAGATGGCTCACCAGGGGAAGGTGGCAGTGGCCAGGTTCATGGCACCGTGGCTGGCTCTGCTGCACAGGAGGGCAGGAAAAAGAGTGGCAGAGCTATAGTGATAGGGGACTCGATTGTAAGGGGAATAGACAGGCGCTTCTGCGGACGCAACCGAGACTCCAGGATGGTATGTTGCCTCCCTGGTGCAAGGGTCAAGGATGTCTCGGAGCGGCTGCAGGACATTCTGGAGGGGGAGGGTGAACAGCCAGTTGTCGTGGTGCATATAGGCACCAATGATATAGGTAAAAAACAGGATGAGGTCCTACAAGCTGAATTTAGGGAGTTAGGAGTTAAACTAAAGAGTAGGACCTCAAAGGTAGTAATCTCAGGATTGCTACCAGTGCCACGGGTTAGTCAGAGTAGGAATGACAGGATAGCTAAGATGAATACGTGGCTTGAGAGATGGAGCAAGAGGGAGGGATTCAAATTCCTGGGCCATTGGAACCGGTTCTGGGGGAGGTGGGACCAGTACAAATTGGACGGTCTGCATCTGGGCAGGACTGGAAACAATGTCCTAGGGGGAGTGTTTGCCAGTGCTGTTGGGGAGGGTTTAAACTAATGTGGCAGGGGGATGGGAACCGATGCAGGAAGTCAGTGGGAAATAAAGTGGTGACAGAAACAAAATGCAGTAAGGGAGAGTGCACAGAACATGACCGGACAGATGGTCTGAGAAAGCAGGGCAAAGACCAAGGGAAGTCTAGATTAAACTGCATTTATTTCAATGCAAGAAGTCTGATGGGCAAGGCAGATGAACTCAGGGCATGGATGGGTACATGGGACTGGGATGTTATAGCTATTACTGAAACATGGATAAGGGAGGGGCAGGACTGGCAGCTCAATGTTCCAGGGTACAGATGCTATAGGAAAGATAGAGCAGGAGGTAAGAGAGGAGGGGGAGTTGCGTTCTTGATTAGGGAGAACATCACGGCAGTAGTGAGAGGGGATATATCCGAGGGTTCGCCCACTGAGTCTATATGGGTAGAACTGAAAAATAAGAAGGGAGAGATCACTTTGATCGGATTGTACTACAGACCCCCAAATAGTCAACGGGAAATTGAGGAGCAAATATGTAAGGAGATTACAGACAGCTGCAAGAAAAATAGGGTGGTAATAGTAGGGGACTTTAACTTTCCCAACATTGACTGGGACAGCCATAGCATTAGGGGCTTGATTGGAGAGAAATTTGTTGAGTGTATTCAGGAGGAATTTCTCATTCAGTATGTGGATGGCCCGACTAGAGAGGGGGCAAAACTTGACCTCCTCTTGGGAAATAAGGAAGGGCAGGTGACAGAAGTGTTAGTGAGGGATCACTTTGGGACCAGTGATCATAATTCCATTAGTTTCAAGATAGCTATGGAGAAGGATAGGTCTGGCCCAAAAGTTAAAATTCTAAATTGGGGAAAGGCCAATGTTGATGGTATTAGACAGGAACTTTCAGAAGTTGATTGGGAGAGTCTGTTGGCAGGCAAAGGGACGTCTGGTAAGTGGGAGGCTTTCAAAAGTGTGTTAACCAGGGTTCAGGGTAAGCACATTCCTTATCAAGTGAAGGGCAAGGCTGGTAGAAGTAGGGAACCTTGGATGACTCGGGAGATTGAGGCACTAGTCAAAAAGAAGAAGGAGGCATATGACATGCATAGGCAGCTGGGATCAAGTGGATCCCTTGAAGAGTATAGAGATTGCCGGAGTAGAGTTAAGAGAGAAATCAGGAGGGCAAAAAGGGGATATGAGATTGCTTTGGCAGATCAGGCAAAGGTGAATCCAAAGAGCTTCTACAAATACATAAAGGGCAAAAGGGTAACTCGGGAGAGAGTAGGGCCTATTAAGGATCAACAAGGTCATCTATGTGCGGAACCACAAGAGATGGGTGTGATCCTGAATGAATATTTCACATCGGTATTTACGGTTGAGAAAGGCATGGATGTTCGGGAACTTGGGGAAATAAATAGTGATGTCTTGAGGAGTGTACATATTACAGAGAGGGAGGTGCTGGAAGTCTTAACGCGCATCAAGGTAGATAAATCTCCGGGACCGGATGAAATGTATCCCAGGACGTTATGGGAGGTTAGGGAGGAAATTGCGGGTCCCCTAGCAGAGATATTTGAATCATCCACCGCTACAGGTGAGGTGCCTGAAGATTGGAGGGTAGCAAATGTTGTGCCTTTGTTTAAGAAGGGCGGCAGGGAAAAGCCTGGGAACTACAGACCAGTGAGCCTGACATCTGTAGTGGGTCAGTTGTTCGAGGGTATTCTGAGGGACAGGATCTACAGGCATTTGGAGAGGCAGGGACTAATTAGGAACAGTCAGCATGGTTTTGTGAGAGGAAAATCATGTCTCACGAATTTGATTGAGTTTTTTGAAGGGGTAACCAAGAAGATAGATGAGGGCTGTGCAGTAGACGTGGTCTACATGGACTTCAGCAAAGCATTTGACAAGGTACCGCAAGGTAGGTTGTTACATAAGGTTAAATCTCATGGGATCCAAGGTGAGGTAGCCAATTGGATACAAAATTGGCTTGACGACAGAAGACAGAGGGTGGTTGTAGAGGGTTGTTTTTCAAACTGGATGCCTGTGTCCAGCGGTGTGCCTCAGGGATCGGTGCTGGGTCCGCTGTTATTTGTTATTTATATTAATGATTTGGATGAGAATTTAGGAGGCATGGTTAGTAAGTTTGCAGATGACACCAAGATTGGTGGCATTGTGGACAGTGAAGAAGGTTATCTAGGATTGCAACGGGATCTTGATAAATTGGGCCAGTGGGCCGATGAATGGCAGATGGAGTTTAATTTAGATAAATGTGAGGTGCTGCATTTTGGTAGATCGAATCGGGCCAGGACCTACTCCGTTAATGGTAGGGCGTTGGGGAGAGTTATAGAACAAAGAGATCTAGGAGTACAGATTCATAGCTCCTTGAAAGTGGAGTCACAGGTGGATAGGGTGGTGAAGAAGGCATTCAGCATGCTTGGTTTCATTGGTCAGAACATTGAATGCAGGAGTTGGGATGTCTTGTTGAAGTTGTACAGGGCATTGGTGAGGCCACACTTGGAGTACTGTGTACAGTTCTGGTCACCCTATTATAGAAAGGATATTATTAAACTAGAAAGAGTGCAGAAAAGATTTACGAGGATGCTACCGGGACTTGATGGTTTGACTTACAGGGAGAGGTTAGACAGACTGGGACTTTTTTCCCTGGAGAGTAGGAGGTTAAGGGGAGATCTTATAGAAGTCTATAAAATAATGAGGGGCATAGATAAGGTCGATAGTCAAAATCTTTTCCCAAAGGTAGGGGAGTCTATAACGAGGGGGCACAGATTTAAGGTGAGAGGGGAGAGATACAAAAGGATCCAGAGGGGCAATTTTTTCACTCAAAGGGTGGTGAGTGTCTGGAACGAGCTGCCAGAGGCAGTAGTAGAGGCGGGTACAATTTTGTCTTTTAAAAAGCATTTGGACAGTTACATGGGTAAGATGGGTATCGAGGGATATGGGCCAAGTGCTGGCAATTGGGACTAGCTTAGTGGTATAAACTGGGCGACATGGACATGTGGGGCCGAAGGGCCTGTTTCCATGTTGTAACTTCTATGATTCTATGATTCTATAATGCAGCAATCCTTCAGTACTAACCCTCCGACTGTGCAGCACTCCCTCAGTACTAACCCTCCGACAGTGCAGCACACCTTCAGTACTAACCCTCCGACAGTGCAGCACTCCCTCAGTACTAACCCTCCGACAGTGTAGCACTCCCTCAGTACTGATCCTCAACAGTACTGAGCTCCCGCAGCACTGACCATCCAACAGAGTGCCAGTCCCTCAGTACTGAATCTCCGACAGTGCAGCACTTCCTTAGTACTTACTATCCGTCAGTGCAAAACTCCCTCAATACTGACCCTCCGAAAGTGCAGCACTTCCTTAGTACTTACTATCCGACAGTGCAGCACTCCCTCAGTACTGACCCTCCGACAGTGCAGTACTTCCTTCGTACTGACTCTCCGACAGTGCAGAACTCACTCAGTACTAACCCTCCGACAGTGTAACACTCCCTCAGTACTGACTCTCCCCACAGTTCAAAACTCCCACATTACTGACCCTCTGACAATGCATTTCTCCCTCAGTCCTGACCATCCGACATTGCAACATTCCCTCGGTACTGACCGCCTGACAATGCAGCACTCCTTCAGTACTGAGCCTCTGACAGTATTACACTCCCTCAGTCGTGACTTTCCGACAGTGCACCACTACCTCACTACTAACCTGTACTGGTGGCCCCTCAGTACTGCACTGCAGTGTCAGCCTGGATTATGTGTTCAAGTCTCTGGAATTGGATTTCAATGCACAGCTTTCTAACACACAGATGAGACTGCGAACACTGAGCCACGTCTGACACCTGAAAGGAGGAGAGGGAGATGGAGGGGCTTCTGGAGGGCATTCAGGAGCGTGGCCATGGCTGATGGCACGGCTGTCAAAAATAGGACAAATAGACTGCGGATGCACAAGTGGCCAGAGGTGGAGGAGTAGAGTGTTTGGGAGGGGCTGTCGGACTGGGGAGTTTACAGAGATAGGGAGGGTTGAGACTCTGATTCAATTAAGTGTAAGAAAGAATAAAAATAAATTACAGGCTTAGGAGACTGGAATCAAAAGAAGGTCAGTAAGGGCTTCGGTGGTTGGTGAGCAACTCACCAAACAAAAAGCCAGGGATGGGGATGGAATCCCTGGCAAGGATGTGGAGATTTTGGGGCCAAATATCATGACTTCCCAATTTTTAACTGGAGGAACTGGGGGCTCATTTAAAACAGAATGTGGACCTGACAGCACAAAGACATTGGAAGGGTCAAGAGAAACGGTGGTTTTGTCAGCGTCCATCTGAAAGCTGGTCCATGTCTGTGGACTGTGTCACCAAAGGGCAGAATGTAGATGAGGAAGAGGAGGGAGCCAAGGATTATACCTTTAGAAACATCAGAGAAAACGGTGATAGGGTGGGAAGAGAAGCTTCTCCTGGCTCTGATCAAATAAGAACATAAGAACATAAGAAATAGGAGCAGGAATAGGCGAATCGGCCCCTCGAGCCTGTTCCGCCATTCAATAAGATCATGGCTGATCTGATCCTCACCTCAAATCTAAATTCATGTCCAATTTCCTGCCCACTCCCCGTAACCCCTAATTCCCTTTACTTCCAGGAAACTGTCTATTTCTGTTTTTAATTTGTTTAATGATGTAGCTTACACATCTTCCTCGGGCAGCAAATTCCACAGACAGAGGTGAGTGGAACCAAGTGAGGGAAGTCCCGCCAAAAGAGGCCAGTGTCTGATGAATGAAGAGGCGACGGGTGAGTTGTCTGTCGGTATGGAGACGGGGATGGGTGGGCTATGGAGGGTTTTAAACCCAAGGATGAGGATTTTAAATTTAAGGGATATGGAACTGGGAGCCAGTGAGGGTCAGTGAGGCCGAGCAGGACCTGGTGCTGGTTGGACACAGACGACAGAGTTATGGACGAGCTCACGTTTATGGAAGTTGGAGGTTGGGTGGCCGGTCAGGAGTGCATTGGAGGAATGGAGTCTGGAGGGGACAGAGGCATTGATGAGGGTTTTAATGGCAATGGGCTGAGGAAGGAATGGAGGCGGGTGAGGGAATTACGGGGCCTTTGTGATGGAGGTCAAATCGGGTCATGAGCTCAGCTCGGTGGTACACGGGACCAATGTTACTGGAGCCGTTAACCAATGTAGAACAAACGGATAAACTTCTGCAGTAAAATAGCGGAGAGAGGAATGTCAATTGGACACGTTCAGTGTCCGTCCCCTCATATCACCCACAGTCATTTCTAGGCTGCAATCCTCAACCTGCCCTTTAACTGTCCTCGTGTGAGAGACTCACAATTCATATTTTAACTGGGAAACTGCAGGAACAGAGTGAAACGGGTCTGCTTGTGTCCCTGGATTCAGTGCACACTGCGGAGACATCTGTCTAAATTATAAATGAAACACCAGGAGTGAACATGGTCAATATAGTTATATAAAAACTGTAAATGAAGCCGTTTATTATTGTTGGATCAGTCCTGTATGAGAACAGATTTAAACTTCATTCCTGAGAGAGGTCTGATTAAGTAATATCGTGGACTTTGAGATGTTTGTGTTTTATTCACCACATTATTTACATCGGAATCAAAGCTGCAGATATAATGTGTTTGTTAAACTGACTGTAACTGATAACTATGATCAGAAGTATAACCGTGTCAGTGGAGACTTCTCCCCTGTATAAATCAGGGCTTGTTGGAATGGATCAGCTCAGAGTGCCTGCCGGAGCTGTGGTTTCCAGGCGAACAGAAGTCAGTGCTTCTCACAGAAATGGAATATCCAGTAATCTATCAGATACAACGTATTCATTATCCTGTTCTTGCATCCATTGGAGTTCCGGGTAAGCCGTTATCTCAGCTGTTAATGGTGTAAATCGGTGTTAACTCTGCTGCTGCACTTGGAAAATTGTTTTTTTTCCCTACATATTTTACACAGTCACTTGTTCTGTTCTATTGGTTGAATGATGGAATGTGTTAAGTCTCTGCTCTTTCGGTATTGAGGCGCTGCATTATATCTGTCATGAATTTGTCGATCCAACACTGGCATTGTTACTGCATTATTCTCTGTGCTGAATGTATTGGGCTAAGAGTTGGTATCAGACCATCAGGAGCTGATAACAGTTTCTTGTTGTGGAACTAACCTGTCCTGGAATATGTTTTCATCAATGTGTTTTCAGTGATTGATAATGAGACAGCTCAAGGTCTCAGTGTTACAAGGAGACAGTGCAATGTCCTCCCTCCCCAATAACATGCTTCAGTTTAACTGGGATTTCAATGTATTTATTGGTGATCACTGTTATGAAATATTATTTTATTATATGTGTATCTGACGCCGCTTCAGATGGCTGGTAAATGAACTGAGTTTGCTGCTGAATCTTTCACATCTCCTTCTCTGCGTCACTGCGGATGAATTCACTGACTGTCACTGGACTTCACTGTAAAATGAAATGTTTTGATGTTTTGTGGTCTCAATTTGCACTGTCCCTGTTGCAATCAGCAGCCCTTCTATGTACCTGTAGTTTATAAGTATGATGTTGGCGTTTTGTAAATTGAACAATCCCGCCATCTATCCCTGTACCCTATAATTACTGGAGAAGGAATCTCAATTATTGTGAGATCTGCCTGGGAGAGGGATTCGATTCTGTTGATTCCATGATTTGTAGATGAAGTGAACAGTGTAGGTGAACAGGTGGAGAGTTGGATGATCTGTGGAAATATTAAACTATTCCACAGAGGCTTCACTATTTAACAAACTGACACTGAGAATAGGATCGGTGGAACACGGGGCTGGTGAACAGAATGCAGGCACAGGATGATAGGATTTAATCGGATATGAAAATTGACTTGAGAAAGAGAGTGGAGTGAGTGATAGAGAGGGCGACTGAGAGGGAAAGCGAGAGGCTGTGGTGTGAATAATTCATTAGAATGAACTGCTGAAACTTCAAGTACAATTAAACATAGAAAAAATGACTTGACTGTGTTATTATGGTATGGTCAGATTGGGTGAGTTTTTATTGTGGGACTCGCTCCTCATGTTTATATCCCTGTCAGGTCCTCAGTCTGTTTTTGTGAATGTTCCTTGTTTTCCAACTTAACACTAAATATAATTAAAATTTGCTGAAAAAAATATAATCAGAAATGTCTTGATCGTAATGAATTGTTCGGATACAGTACGTTAAAGTTAGGTGAATACAATAAACAACGAGGTTGATTTAATTAAAACTTTTAAATTTAATTTCAAGTGAATTACAAAGTAAATTTATTGTACACATTTTACAACTGCACAGTTTCCCTGACATCAATAACCACAGAAATGAACTGTTGAATGTATTAGTTGGATTGTGTTAGTGGGACCAATAGATTAGATTTCCTCCAACACTCTGCTGCAGTCTCTCCCTGCTAATCCCAGCCTCTCCTCCCACTGCATTGAATCCTCTGTCTCCTCATCCGTTGCTTCAATTTGTTCGCTTTCCCAAACCATCTGCTCCTGACTCCCCTCCAGCTCCGATATGTCCTTTTCCTTGTCTCCCTCCCAATCTCACTCACTGGCTCGGTCTCCAGCTGCCTTTCCCATTTAGTGCCAGCCACTGTCGGCTCTCTTAACCCAGAAAATTAAACCAGCTGAACCTCCCCCTGTCCCCTCACATTCCCCACCCTTCCCCCTCTTTCCCGTCAGTCTGGAAGCCAAATCCGGCTTTAATCCGCTGGATTCCCGGTGTGAAAAACCCCTTCTCCCTTCCCCACCGGCACTGAGCTCTCACTCAGCCCTTCCAGTGGATCCGGTGCTCACTTTATTCACTTTCTGTATCCATCTCCCAATTCATTATTGATCATTGTGTTTAAAAACATCTCTCTGCCCGAAAGCGCTGCCCAGGTCAATCAATCACTTTCCACCCTTCGATGCAGCAACAAAGCTGGAAATTTCACCCCAGATACTCTCAATCTGCTGCATTGGCTCCAGGTCTGATCAATAATTTCTCTGCTTCCTTTTCTCTCTCTTACAGTTAACTTGGTGGCGATTGTGATCCTGTCCAGAGGAAAGTGCGGTCTCTCCAAATGTATCAGTGTCTACCTGGTGGGAATGGCAGTGGCCGATCTCATGGTCGTTGTCATTCGTGTGATACTGAATTGGATTGGTATGATGTATTTCAGAGATTCATTCCTACTCATTACTCCCGTGTGTAGTTTTATTGCCTCCTTGAGTAATGCAGCCACGGGTGTTTCTGTCTGGTTCACAGTCATTTTCACCTTTGATCGATTTGTGCCCATTTGTTGTGAGAAGCTGAAAACTAAATATTGCACCGAGAGAACGGCGGCTGTGGTTCTGGGAACAGTGAGTGTGCTGGGCTGTTTGATGAGTTTCCCAGTGTACTTTACATTTGAACCTTACGATATAATCGATAATGTTCCCTGGTTTTGTGAGGTTAAACCGAGCTTCCGTACTTCCCCCACATGGACCGCATTTGAGATGTTTCACGTCATTTTAACCCCTTGCGTCCCGTTCTGTCCGATATTGCTGTTCAATGTTCTGACGGTCAGGTGTATTTTAGTGTCCAGTCGAGTCCGCAGGGGACTCCGGGGCCGCAGCAATGGAGAGAATCAGAGTGATCCAGAGATGGAGAACCGAAAGAAATCCATCATTTTACTCTTCAGTATATCGGGCAGTTTTATACTGTTGTTTCTGACAAAGGTTGCATTTAACATTTATGTGCGAATTGCAGACATTCGGTTTTATTACTCCTTCACCGACCCTGTTTTTCTCACAGATCACACAGCAAAGATGCTGCAGCTCCTCAGCTCCTGCACAAACACGTGTATTTATGTCCTGACCCAGACTAAATTCAGAGAGGAGCTGAAGAACGCGGTGAAATACCCACTCAATCTAATTGTTAAATTAATGAAATCATAGAAAGAGCTGAAGGGTTTCAAGCACTAGAAAGAAATCCCATTTCATACTCCATCCCCTACACTTCCCGGGGGACGGAAAATACATTTTATATTAGCAGCACAGAGCCATTAAATGATCTGAAATATGCTTCTAATATTATATTTTATTAAAATCTGACCTTTTGAGGCAGGATTTATTCTGCAGACGACACATGCATTTTTGCTCGAACTGACGGCACTACTGAGATCAGCTGGACTTGAAATAAATTACAAAGCTTGGAATAAAAGTAGCTGCAGTGGGCCTGATCAGAATGGGCGACACTCCACATAAATGGAGAGGGAGAGAGATAGGGAGCGAGAACGGGAGAGAGAGGGAGGAAGAGAGAGAGAGAGAAAGACATAGAGATAGATAAAGAGGGAGCGACAGGGAAAGGAAGTGAGAGGGAGGGATGGTGATTTGGAGAGGGAGAGAAACACACACACACACACACACACACACACACAGACATACACAGAGATAGAGAGTGAGTGAGAGCCAGACAGTGATACAGAGAGCGAGAATGAGACAGAGGGCGAGAAGCAGAGACAAAGAAAAAGAAAGAGACAGAGAAAGGAAGAGAGAGACCGGGAGAGAAACAACGACAGAGAATCAGACAAAGAGAGTGAGAAAGAGAGAAAGAGAGAGGCGGGAAAAGAGAGAAACGGGGCGACAACGGGAGAGAGAGACAGAGGGACAAATGCAATATAATGAATCAAAAGCGCAGAAAATTAAGAGAGATTCACATGAAAGGGAGAGGGTGTGTGAGCGAGAGAGATAGAAACAAAGAGCGGTAGAGACAGAGTTACTCGGAGAAGGAGAGAAATAAAGAGAGTTTGTAAGGCAGGAGATAAAAATAAAGAGCGATAAAAAGCGAGAAAGAAAGCATAATGAGAGAGAGCAAGCAGACGTGAATGGAACGAGAGAGAAAGACATTGACACAGAATCACAAATTGATAGAAGTAGAAGTGGAAATAACAAGATAGAAAAACGCACAGAATGTCAACAGAGATAAACGATAAAAACAGAGAACAGACACAATGAAAGATGGACAAACATATATCGTGAAAGGAAGGCAGAGACAGGAATGAGAATAGAACGCAGAAAGCATTAAACAAACTGTGTAATCAGCCTGGAGTGTGTGAGAGTGCTGACCAGCAGAACAGCAGCAGATGAAGCAGGCCAGACAGTTCCTGTTTGTTCTGGGGTAACACTCTGTGGATTTAATTTTGACATTTCGATGGGTGATGCCTGCAGGCTGCACAATAAAGTCACTCAGTCTTGTGTACCTGACCCTGACCATTACTGACTGCAGGAGTTTCCCAGCTGCTCTGTGCAGTAAAAATTGAACTGATAACCGAAGGCCTGAGAATAAATCGGCTTCAGCATGTCTGAAGGAAAAGGACGATTAAAGGTTTGTTAGTGACCCATTGCAAAAGATCAGACAGCGGAGGATAGATCACCATGGCAACAAGAACGATTCCAGGAGGGCTAGAAGTGGTTTGAACTCCTGCCGACTTAACTCGGCTACGATGTGGACACTGAGAGAAAACAAGTGAAGTGTCAATCAATCGTGGGCTGTATTTGTCGGAACCCATTGTTGATAAGCCACCGTCCCAGAGGTGTGATTCTGTTTCAAAATTTGATTAAAAGCTGGGCAGAAGTTGAGTGGGGAGAGATACAGATCGACCACGACTGGTCCAATCTCACCTTTCACTTCCTGGAATCTTCATGACTGCTCGCGACCTCCCAGTTTGATGCCTCGATGCTGGTTTACAGATTGCCTGTGAAGCAGATGACCTGGATACAAGAGAAAGTCGCGCTACACGACAACGGTCTCCATCAAAATACCCGGAATTTTCCCGCAAGATTGAGCCAACCATCAGTACAAAACGTTCGTTATGGGCTTAGTCTAAAATAGACACTGGATTTTCAAACGGTTATGCATGTTGGGAATTCTAATTCGGGCATAAACCCAATGTGTTGTTTAAATTATAATCTCAAATGTTCTAGTGTATTAATAATGATAAATGATTGTTTTCTTCATAACGCCATGGTTTGTGCCTGAAGTTTCTTCAGGAAAAAGAGCGCATTGAATTAATTATAAAATTAAACCTTGTGGAGATAAAAATCATTGCTCCAAATTGAAGTGTAAAATTACTTTGCACCTTTTCGCTCCTCCATCTGTACCATGTGTAACGTTCCTAGTGAGCTGCTGGATTCTGTGATAAATCACAGTGTACTCTTACCCCCTTTGCTGTGTTACTTGTGACAGTGTCCCGCAGTACTCTTCTGCTCTGTTACAGTTACAAATACTGTTATTGTTTCAGTTTAAATAATATTGGAGAAATAAACACAATCCCAGATCAGAACCACATTCACATTGAGTCCAATTTTAATCTGATTGATTTAATAGAAGCTAGAATTGCATTCTCTACACAAAATGGCTCATTGGACCTTTCGTACGATTGTCTGGTCTCTCCTTCGCCGTGAACATTACTTAAAAAAAAAACAAATGTTAATCCTTTTTTTTCAGCAGAAGTTCACGTTTTGGTGTTTAATTCCCTCACTGCACTACTGTCTTTGTGTTAAACACCAACTAGTGCCAGTCTCACTCAGATTGTATCTTTAACTATAGTGCAACAGTGATTTAACAGGAACAGCAAATGAACCCTCTCCGTCTCTCTCATCATAACAAGCTCCACCTTGCCCCTCAGTAAGATGGCTGCCTTCCTGGTGGTCATTTTGTTTCAGGATCAGGGCGGCCATTTTGTTTAAGTTTCATGGCGGCCAATTTGTATGACATTGCCCCCTTGCCCGCCGTTAACTTGGTTACCTTGCCCCTCAGTAAGATGGCCGCCTTGCCTCTCAGTAAGATAGCCGCTTTGCACCTCAGTAAGATGTCCAGTTTGTCCCTCAGTAAGATTGCTGCCATACTGGCTGCCATTCTTTTTCAGGTTTATGACGTTGAAGTTGTTGAAGTTGTTTTGTTCATAGTTTCATATTTTCATAGTAGGTACGGCACAAGAGAACGCCATTCTGCACACTGTGCCTGTGCCAGCTCTTTGAGAGGGCTATCCAATCAGTCCCTTTATTAACTCACACTTGTCCAAGTGGCTATTAATTTTGTCCCTGATTATTTTTTCTAAAATCTTCCCCACCACCGAGGTTAAACTGACTGGCCTGTAGTTGACGGGTTTATCCTTGCCCCCTTTTTTGAACAATGGTGTAACATTTGCAATTCTCCAGTCCGATGGCACCACCTCCATATCTAAGGGTGATTGGAAGATTATGGCCAGTACCTCAGCAATTTCCATCCTTACTTCCTTCCGCAACCTCGGATGAATCGCATCTGGGCCGGGTGACTTATCTATTTTAAGCATAGCCAGCCTTTCTGGTACCTCTTCTTTGTCAATTTTTAGCCCATCCAATAGATGAACCAGCTCCCCATTTTACTGCGAGTTTGGCAGCATCTTCTTCCTTGGTAATGACAGACTCATTTAGTACCTCAGCCATGCCCTCTGCCACCATGCGTAGATCTCCTTTTTGGTCCCAAACCGGTCTCATCCCACTTTTTACTACCCGTTTAAATGATATGCCTGTCGAAGACTTTGGGATTCCCTTTTTGTGAGCTGCGCGTCTAGTCTCATATTATGTCTTTGCCCCTCTTATTTCCTTTTTCACTTCTCCTCTGAGATTTCGATATTCAGCCTGGTTCTCACTTGTATTATCAACCTGACATCTGTCATACGCCCCCTTTCTCTGATTCATCTTACCCTCTATCTCTTTTGTCATCCAGGGAGATCTGGCTTTAGTTGAACTACCTTTCCCCCTCGTGGGAGTGTACCTCGAACGTACCCTAACCATCTCCTCTTTGAAGACCACCTATTGTTCGATTACAGTTTTGCCTGCCAATCTTTGATTCCAATTTACTCGGGCCAGATCCGATCTCAACCCACTGAAATTGTCACTCCTGCAATGAATATATTTAGATTGCTCCTGTCCTTGTCCAGAACTAATCGAAAACTCATGATACTATGATTGCCGTTCCCTAACTGTTCCCCCATTGAAACTTGCTCCACTTGACCCCCTCATTCCCCAGAACAGCAGAACGGGAAGCCTCAATAATCAGGAATGATGCTGAGATGAGGCCGAGTCTGCGGAAAAATCACTGTGAGCGCAATTTCCACACTGGCCGAGCAGATGCAGGACGTCCCGTCCAGCTGGACCATCGCCCACCACCTGTCCCAGGTGGAGAAGTTCATGATGAGGAAACCCTTTGACCACAAAGCCCCCAGACAGTGGTCGGCAGGGAAGGTTCTGTGTGTCCTACAAGGAAAGGACAGGCTGGATCCGATCGGGCAGTTCATCGACGGGACGGCCGATGACATTTGGCAGAACGTCTCATCGCCGGAACTGACCAACAGGCACCGGGATGTGGCCTGGATGGTGGTGAGAAAGGCCTTCCAGTGCAGTCCTTCCAACATGCCCGGAATCTCACACCACTCTGAGCTGCCCTCGACGCTGCAGCATGGCGAGACCATCATCCACCTCCTGATGGATTGTCCCTTCAAGCGGGAAGTGTGGAGAGAGATGCGTTGGTATCTGTCCCGGTTCATTCCCACACCTCGGTGACACAGGACGCTGTGCTCCACGAGCTCTTCCCCGGGACACACACCAAGATAGATATCAACTGCTGATGGAAGACCATCAACTCGGTGAAGGAGGCCCTTTGGTCCGCCTGAAACCTGCTGACCTTCCATCTAAAGGAGTTGTCCACGACCGAGTGTTGCTGACCTGCACACTCCAAGGTCCAGGAGTACGTGCTGCGGGACGCGAGGTGCCGCCTACACAAAGGCTCTATGGGGAAAGGGAAACGTGTAAGGCCATCCCACCTTGTATTGGTCACCATGTATTGTGAAATATGTACTGCGGTTGAATTGTAATATTGGGATCATATTGGGTACGATCTGTTTTGTATTAGTTTGAATCTTATTGCTTTGAAATTGTGATATTTAATTTGAAATCTGTGGATTCTTACATTTTATGAAATAAGGTATATTTTGTGAAAAAAAAGTGTGCAGAAACCGTCGAGCCAGTTAGAAATCAAACCTATAACCTTCTGACCTGTAGTTAGACACGTTACCCATTGCTGCACTGGCCCAGGTAGTGGAGAGTAAGGAGCAGCTCACACTCCCACATACCTGTGGTATGAGCAGGTACCGAGTCAGTCTCGGTCATGCCCACGTGACTCCACGAGTCCGGGAGTGTCAAAAGGCTCACAGTGAACAATCCCCAAAGAGAGCAATCTTTGCTGCTTCCCTTCGATCGTTCAGCTGGTAGTGCAGAGGACTGTGGTCGAAAACAATGCAAAATCATCCTTAGGTTGCTGGTTTAATTCTGGCTTGAAGAAGACCGTGTGCTTTTGGAGTAAGCAGCAATTAGCTCAAGGCCGCTTTCTTAAATTTACAGGCAGCCGACAGCTTAACATGTTGGTGCTGAGGCACAGGAGAGCTCTTTTCCTTTCTCAAACCTGAAAGCTTTCTGCATCTGCCCGAACACGACAGTTTTGCTCCAGCATTTGCCTCTGCTCACCAGCAGGGAGTGCCTTTGAGTAGCATCACGTCAAACCGCACTCACTTTCAGGCAAAAAAGACTTCTCTCAGTCAGTCAGTCAGACAGACAGACAGGGCTCTCACTGTTCCTCCAAGCTCGTGGCGGGGGTTGGGGTGCAGATGCTTTCCGGTGACCACATCTGCCTTCCGCAGGCTCAGGGCTCTTCTCGGCATCATTCTCGATTACTGTGCCTTCCCGTTCTGCTGCTACTCACTTGCAAAAACTCGATACCGCGGATTGGAGCAAAGTATTGAATATATTCAGGGAGGGGGCAATTCGTGGCGCTGCCTGGAGGCGAGTGTGAAGCGACCATTGTGAAGGGCAATTTTACCACCGCAACTGGGGAATTAGCTCAAATGGTAGATCGCTTGCTTAGCATGCAAGAAATAGCGGAATCGATGCCCGCATTCTCCACTCACATTTTTACCTTGGGGAAATGTCCCGAAACAAAAATGGTGTCAGTTTTCAGCAAATCCAGAACCCACGTGAATCCGAAGCTTCGACAAAGAGAGGTCAAGGGGCAGTAAATCTTTTGGTGTGCTGCAGTAAGCAAAAGTGTTTAATTTTGGTGTTCAGCAAAGATGGAAAGATGAAGTGAGATATGGAAAAAAAGCTTCACAGGTCCTGATATCTTTTCTGTGGATTGAACTCAGGATTTACAAAGTTAATAAAACTAATGCACTCTCTGCTGTGTGAAAAGCGCACGAACGGTGGAGACTGCCATGCAGCACTGCCAATTAGGTCAGTTTGAAAGCTTTCTAAAGTCATAAAGTAATGGGCAGTTTGCAAAAACTATCCAGTCAGGTAGGAGTAGATCAGACAATCTTCTGATTTGTCATTAGACACAATATCCACTGCTCCACTGGTCTCGGGTGTGCAGAGAAAGTAACAGCTCACATTCCCACAGCGCTGCGGCATGAGCAGGAACCGAGTCAGTCTCGGTCATGCACATGTGACTCCACGAGTCCGGGAGTGTCAAAAGGCGCACAGTGAATATTGACCAAAGAGAGCAATCTTTGCTGCTTCCCTTCGATCGTTCAGCTGGTACAGCGGAGGACTGCAATACAATTAACAGAGAAAAGTCATCCTTAGGTTTCTGGTTGGAACGAGCGAACGTGCTTTTGGAGTGAGCAGAAATTAGCTCAAGGACGTTTTCTTTACTTTACAGACAGCCAAAAGCTTAACATGTTGGCGCTGAGGCACAGGAGACCTCCTTTCCTTTCTGAAACCTGAAAGCTTTTTGTGCCTCCCCGAAAACGGCCGTTTTGCTCGAGCACTTGCTTCTGCTCACCAGCAGGGCGTATCTTTGAGTAACAACACGCCAAACCGCACTCACTTTCAGGCAAATCAGCCTTCCATCAGTCAGTCAGACCGACAGACAGACAGAGCTCTCGCTGTTTCCTCAAGCTCGGGCTGCTGTTCTTTTCCGATGACCTCGTCTGCGTTCCGCAGGCTCGGGCTCTTCTCAGCATCATTCACGATTACTGTGCCTTCCCGTTCTGCTGTTGCTCACTTGCGAATACTCGATACCGCGGATTGGAGCAAAGGATTGAAAAAATTCAGGGAGGTGGCAATTCGTGGCGCTGCTTGCAGGCGAGTGTGAAGCGACTATTGCGAAGGGCAATTGGACGCGTCAAGCAGGGGAATTAGCTCAAATGGTAGAGCGCTCACTTAGCATGTGAGAAGTATCGGGACCGATGCCCGCATTCTCCACTCATTTTTTTACCTTGGGGAATTGTCCCGAAACGAAAATGGTGTCAGTTTTCAGCAAATCCAGAACCCACGTCAATCCTCAGCTTCGATGAATGGAGGTCAAGGAGCAGCAAAGCTTTTGGTGTGCTGCATTGAGCAAAAGTTTTTGATTTTGGTTTTTAGCAAAGATGGAAAGATGAAGTGAGGCATGGAAAAAGGGTTCACAGGTCCTGATATCTTTTCTGTGGATTGAACTCAGGATTTACAAAGTTAATGAAACTAATGCACTCCCTGCTCTGTGAAAAGCGCATGAACGGTGGAGACGGCCAGGCAGCACTGCCGATTAGGTTAGTTTGCAAGCTAACTAAAGTCATAAAGTAATGGACAGTTGGCAAAAACAATCCAGTCAGGTAGGAGTTGTCCAGACAATCTTCTGATTTGTCATTAGACACGATATCCACTGCTCCACTGGTCTCGGGTGTGCAGAGAAAGTAGCAGCTCACACTGCCACAGCGCTGCGGTCTGAGCAGGAAATGAGTCAGTCTCGGTCATGCACACGTGACTCCACGAGTCCGGGAGTGTCAAAAAGCGCACAGTGAATATTGACCAAAGAGAGCAATCTTGGCTGCTTCCCTTCGATCGTTCAGCTGGTACAGCGGAGGACTGGAATACAATTAACAGATAAAAGTCATCCTTAGGTTTCTGGTTGGAACGAGCGAACGTGCTTTTGGAGGAAGCAGAAATTAGCTCAAGGCCGTTTTCTTTACTTTACAGACAGCCCACAGCTTAACATGTTGGCGCTGAGGCACAGGAGACCTCCTTTCCTTTCTTAAACCTGAAAGCTTTTTGAGTCTGCCCGAAAACGGCTGTTTTGCTCGAGCACTTGCCTCTGCTCAGCAGCAGGGAGTGTCTTTGAATAACAACACGTCAAACCGCACTCACTTTCAGGCAAATCAGCCTTCCATCAGTCAGTCAGACCGACAGACAGAGCTCTCGCTGTTTCCTCAAGCTCGGGCTGCTGTTCTTTTCCGATGACCTCGTCTGCGTTCCGCAGGCTCGGGCTCTTCTCGGCATCATTCACGATTACTGTGCCTTCCCGTTCTGCGGTTGCTCAATTGCGAACACTCGATACCGCGGATTGGAGCAAAGTATTGAAAAAATTCAGGGAGGTGGCAATTCGTGGCGCTGCTTGGAGGCGAGTGTAAAGCGACTATTGTGAAGGGCAATTGGTCTCCCGCAACTGGGGAATTAGCTCAAATGTTAGAACGAGAAGTCGCGGGATCGATGCCCGCATTCTCCACTCACTTTTTTACCTTGGGGAATTATCCCGAAACAAAAATGGTGTCAGTTTTCAGCAAATCCATCACCCACGTGAATCCGAAGCTTCGATAAAGAGAGGTCAAGGGGTAATAAATCTTTTGATGTGCTGCAGTAAGCAAAAGTTTTTGATTTTCGTGTTTCGCAAAGATGGAAAGATGAAGTGAGACATGGAAAAAAGCTTCACGGGTCCTGATATCTTTTCTGTGGATTGAACTCAGGGTTTCAAGGTGAATAAAACTAATGCACTCCCTGCTGTATTAAGAGCGCACGAACGGTGGAGACTGCCAGGCAGCACTACCAATTAGGTCGGTTTGCAAGCTATCAAAAGTCATAAAGTAATGGACAGTTTGCAAAAACAATCCAGTCAGGTTGGAGTTGACCAGACAATCTTCTGATTTGTCATTAGACACGGTATCCACTGCTGCATTCGCCTCGGGTGTGCAGAGAAAGTAGCAGCTCACACTCCCACAACGATGCGCTATCAGCAGGAACCGAGTCAGTCTCGGTCATGCACATGTGACTCCACGAGTCCTGGAGTGTCAAAAGGCGCACAGTGAACATTTACCAAAGAGAGCAATCTTTGCTGCTTCCCTTCGATCGTTCAGCTGGTGCAGCGGAGGACTGCAATACAATTAACAGATAAAAGTCATCCTTAGGATTCTGGTTGGAACTAGCGAACGTGTTTTTGGAGTGAGCAGAAATTAGCTCAAGGCCGTTTTCTTTACTTTACAGACAGCCAAAAGCTCAACATGTTGGCGCTGAGGCACAGGAGACCTCCTTTCCTTTCTTCAACAGGAAAATTTTGCGTGTCTGCCCGAAAACGTCTGTTTTGCTCGAGCACTTGGCTCTGCTCACCAGCAGGGCAAGTGCACCTTTGAGTAACAACACGTCAAATCGCACTGACTTTGTATCGAACAGATGATAAACACACGTCTTCGTTCAAAAACCACCCTGCAGGTGGACACATAGTGAGATAAAAACAGGGCAGAGATGCAGACAGTATCCGGAAACATCGGGACGTAGACAAGAGAAATAGATTGAGCGCTTTGTTATCAGAAAATTGTCTGAACCTCCACGGTCAATGAAAGGGCTTTTGTTGGTCGGTTTCTCATTGAACCGGAGAATTCGGGAGAACTTGGTCGATGGTTGGTTCGGTTCCCTTGTCCCCACCAGCGGAAAAGGTTTGTCGATCCCACCCGACAACTCCTTTCAAAAGCCACTCTGTCCAAAGCCAATGTATCCTTCCAGATTAAAAGGGAATAAAACTTGAAATGAGCGTCACTGTGGATCAGTTTTCTCTCACTCAAAGTTATCTGTTTAATGAAGTAAAAGATGCAGCTTCCAAAGAATCAGGGAACAGCCACTGTCTCTCTTTTTGGTCGGAGAATAAACTCGATCTGGATGTTGATAGAGACCAAATTCCAACATAATGTTCCCACCCGCTATCAAATCAGGGACCTTTTGCGTGTAAAGCGAACCTGATAACCGCTACACTACGGAAACCGATGCCATGTAACTAAACATAATGGGCAACTGAATGGTGTCCTCTCTCTGCTCGCACTAGGAATGTGTTGTTCTGAGCACAGCAAGAGATACAGACAGTGGCTGCTCCCCCTTTTCTTTAAAAACTCTCAGGGTAGTGGGTTTGAGCCTCACGTTGGGCGAGTACCGTTTTAAACTTTTAAGCTGCTTCCACCGGTGAGCCCCAGCTCTGACACTTCCCCCCGCCCTCTTCCGTCTCATCGCGCACGATGGGGCCGCGCCCGGGCTGAATCTCTCCAATTCGGTTTCCGCCCCTGTCGCAGCATGGAATCTTCCTTATCAAAGTCACAAATGATACCCGACGTGACTACCAACATGATAAACTATCCCTCCTCTTCCTTCTCAAATACAATATCTCACCGTGCTATTATGGTGTTAGACTGGTCTCCTCTCTCTGCTCTTATTTGGAATGTGTTGCTTTTCCGTCTGATAACACTTAGTATCATCGTATTATGTTGGTCCACAAGAGGAGATCAATCGGCCCATCCTGCCTGTGCCGGGTCAAACACACGTATTCGTTCAAAATTCGTTCAGAGATAGATTGAGTGCCTTGTTATCAGAAAATTGCCTGAACCCCCACAGTCTGCAACTTTCCTCCTCGCTATCAACCACACGGCCTATTTTTGTGTCACCCGCAAATTTCTCATTCATGCCCCCTACTTTTGAGTCCAAATCGTTTATGTATACCAGAAAATGCAAAGGACCAAGTACCGAGCCCTGCGGCACCCCACTGGAAACAGCCTTCCAGCCACAAAAACATCCGTTGACTATTACCCTTTGCTTTCTGTCACTGAGCCAATTCTGGATCCAACAAGCCACATTCCCTTGGATCCCACGGGCCTTTACTTTTTTGACCAATCTGCCATGTGGGAACTTTTCAAAAGCCTTGCGAAATCCATGCAGACAACATCAATTGCGCGACCCTCATCGATCCTCCTTGTCACCTCCTCGAAAAATTCAATCAGGTCAGTCAGACACGAACTCCCCTCAACAAATCCATGCTGACTGTCCTTGATTCGTCCGTGTCTTTCCAAGTGACAGTTTATCCTGTCCCTCAGAATTGATTCCAATAATTTGAAATGGAGTCTTTCTCCTGCTTGCTACAATAACAGATAAGGCGGTTGAAAGCACTCAGGCCCGGCTAGCTCAGTCGGCAGCGCATGAGATTCTTAATCTCAGGATCGTGGGTTCGAACCCCACGTTGGGCGTGTGCACCCTTTTAAACTTTGATGCTGTTTTCACTGGCCAACAGTGCAGAAATGATGCAGAATCAAAAATAAATTCAGTAGTCTTGATGGCCGAGTGGTGTGAAGCGCTCCGTTGAGGACACGGTCTTTTCTCGAGGCGTGGGTTCGAATTATCCTTCTGACAGTGCTTATTTATGCGACTTCGTGGAAATATTTTATTTGTGGATTGGGCTGCAGCTGATTTTTCTGCCAAGTTGATTTGCTCCTCCCACAAAAGCAACTGTCTTTGTCATGGATATGTGACTTGAGAAGTTTCGAACGGTGAAATGTTTGACATATTAATGACCTGGACAAAGAAATAGAATAGCTGTGGGAAACATTTAAAACGGTGATCAATAAAGTCCAGGAGAAATATATCCCACTAAAAAGCAAGAACAAACCAGCCAGAAATGACACACCAGGGATGAATAAAGAAATAAGGACAACATTGAAACTGAAGAAAAAGGCCCACACGAGACAATAAAGGAGAGAGGGGAATGTGAAAAGAGTGGGAAAGAAGTCTAAAGAACTATTAGAAAGGCAAAAAAGGAATATAATAAAAAGCAAAGTATTCGAGACACATCAACAGCCAAAGAAAGTTTAGGATAGGAATAGGGTCACTAAGGGATACACACGACAAACTCACAGGCATTGACAGCGAAATGGCAGAAATATTAAATAATCACTTTGCTTCAGTATTTACCAGGGAGACTGGTATTGTGGGCGTGACAGTAGAAGAAGAGATCAAAAAGATATGTAAAGACATTTAAGATCGAAAGGGAGGAGATAATTGATAAACTAATCAATCTTCGAGAGGGAATTTCCAGTTAGGAGCCTAACCAGAGTTTCAAACCGCTCAGCCACGCTAATTTCCGTATTACTGTTCAGGAGCTCATTTCACAGGGACACGATTACTGCGCTCCATTTAGGGAGGCTCAGTGAAAGGCGGAAATTGAACTATTAATAGAATCATAGAATAAGATAGCGCCATTCGGCCCATCGTGCCAGTGCCAGCTCTCTGAAAGAGCTGTCCAGTTAGTCCCACTCGCCTGCTGTTTCCCCATAACCCTGAAAATGTTTCCATCCAAGCGTTCATCCAATTCCCTTTTGAAAACTGTGAGTTAAGAAAAACAATATTGAAAGGGGTGCTGGGGCCTCTGCAGCGTCGATGTAGAGTGTGTGATGATTGAAGTTATCAAGATGGTTGCTTTACACATAGTATGATGTGCAATCATCCTGAAATACCTTCAATATCCAATACAAATTGAATTGCAAACCTGACGGACCAACACTGGAAAACAAGTCACGAGTGAACGCAAATCATCTGGGACCCGTTTCAGCCTCACGGCACTTTAAGTAAAGTGAAATAACTTTGCATTGAAAAGATTTGGAACTTGCATCTGTGCCTTTATCTGTTCCATTTCTTAAAGTTGCTGGCGTCTGAAGATGGACACGCCTCTGCTCCCTCTATTGAACAAGAAAGGAGGTGTTTGACGTTGACGGGACCTGTTGGTTATGAGCTCATCCTTTACATTCAGTGGGTTCGCGTCCTTTAAACGGCGTCAACTTTTGCCCAGCGGTGAACTTCGCAACAAACAAGTTCATCACCGTCTCACCGCGGGCACTGACTGACACGTTTATCGTTATTTCTTTCAGACCGAAATAAATAGGAACCGTGATTTTAAATTTGCACGAAGTGATTTTTAGGTCGTCGCCTTTAAATGTTTCAACGGCGACTCCTAATTTATGATCTTCCGGCCATTTCACCAGCCGTGTTGAAAACAAAACATGTCTCTAACTTTCGCGTATTTTTTCGAAAGGCAAAAAACATATTTCCCATGACCTCTGAAGGATGGACAAGTACATTTCAGAAAGCTGAAGCAAGTTCACCAGCCTTTTAATCCGGAGGCAGACCTTTGCGCCACGCACTCTGAAGACAGGATCCTGGATGTTATTACATTTTTTGAATGTTTCTCAAACACCGTTTCACATATTGGTTGAACAGATCGGGCTGATCAATTCTCCGCCAGATCCCACCGGTAATGAGACAGCATTGGAAGCAACCTTCACCCCCAATATCACGCTGGCATTCATCGCCTGCTCTCAGCGGACTGCATTAACAGGGCTGGGGGGAAATGGACTTTGTTCACTTTGTTCAGCAATGTGAATCGTTCAGTGTTTAATCATTTTTAATGGGGACAAGGTTTCAAAATATTTTCGCTCGGTTTCGAACCAGGAACTTTTCGCGTGTTCGGCGAACAGTAATAACCACTACACTCCGGAAACCTGACAGCTCCAGCCTCGTGTTAGGGACATAACCCCTCACCCTAACTAATTTCCGTATTGCTGTCCAGGAGCTGATTTCACAGAGATACATTTACTGCGCTGTATTTCGGAAGGCTGCAGAGAAGGATCGGTGGCGATGGTCAGGCAGGGAATCCCAGAGCATCGCGCCCACACAAACATTTCACTGTTTTTTTTTTCATGTGCCTGATATCCGATGGCAGTGTAAATTATGGCGAATCAGGCATGCTCAGGTGACATTGTTCACAGAGTGTTTTCTTGCAGCCAAATCACACATTAGAAAACTTGAAATGAGATGAAGAGATCGGAGCCATTTAAAGTGCTCCCAGTTGCTGCAGATCAGGAATCAAAACTTGGCACCGGCTTCAGGGCGATCAGAATGAGGCAATGAATCCAAAAGTGGGAAGAAAAAGGTGCAACTTTCGTCCCTGGGTGGGCTCGAACCACCAACCTTTTGGTTAACAGCCGTACGCGCTCACCAATTGCGCCACAGAGACCGTCTGGTCTGTTTTCTTGCAAGATACACTAAAGCAGCGTGTCACCTTGCCAAAGTTACATGTTGCAGCCACAGAAATGCAATTGACAACTATCAGTGTTACTTTTCCAGAAATAAAGGATGGGACATTGTTTACGGAAACGGTCTGGTCTCGCTCACAGCATCGATATCACCGACAACCAGCTCTCCTGCAACCGGCGCGCCCACCGGTGCTTTGTCTGTTACTCAGTCGCACTGTGGGAAAACCTTCACCACACGGACTGCAGCGGTTCAAGAAGGCGGCTCACCACCACCTTCTCAAGGGCAATTAGGGATGGGCAATAAATGCCGGCCTCGCCAGCGACGCCCACATCCCATGAACAAATAAAGAAAAAGTATTCTAAGCGTCCTGACGCTGATGTCAGGTTTTGATCCCTGATCTGCAGTAACTGGGAGCGCTTCAAATGGCTCCGACATGTTAATTTCAACCCCAACATCAGAGTACCTGTTCCAGGGGAACATGCCGACTCGGCTGCGTCTTGGCCGCCTGTCTGGTCAGTCCTTTATTCGTCTCGAATTCCGTTTCCCAAAGCGTATCTGCAGATTCACAAAGCTGTTTGTCATTTCAGTCCCTTTCGATTTGTCCAGCTCCCGACTGGCAATAATTTGCAAACCTGGTCGCAACCCTCCGCCTTCCATCGTGTCCAGGGATGGGTTATGTGGAGAGACTGGAGAAGCTGGGATTCTTCTCCTTAGAGCAAAAAAAGGTTAAGGGGAGATTTAATTGAGGTGTTCAAAATTATGAGTGGATTTTGATAGAATGGATGGGGAGAAGCTGTTTCCATTGGCAGGAGGGTCCATAACCAGAGGATGCAACCTGCATTTATATAGCGCCTTTAATGTGATAAAACGTCACAAGGTGCTTCACAGGAGCGTTATGAAACAAAACTTGACACTAATCCACATAAGGAGATATTGGGACAGGTGGCCAAAAGCTGAGTGGAAGAGTTGGTTTTTAAGGTATATGTTCAAGGAGAGAGAGGCGGAGAGGTTTATGGAGGGAATTCCAGAGCTTACGGCCTCGGCAACTGAAGGCACGGCCGCAAATGGTGAAGCGATTAAATTCGGGGATGCGCAAGAGGCCAGAATTGGAGGAGCACAGAGATTTGTTTTATTCGTTCATGGGATGTGGGCGTCGCTGGCAAGGCCAGCATTTATTGCCCATCCCTAATTGCCCTTGAGAAGGTGGTGGTGAGTCGCCTTCTTGAACCGCTGCAGTCCGTGTGGTGAAGGTTCTTCCACAGCGCTGTTAGGAAGGGAGTTCCAGGATTTTGACCCAGCGACGATGAAGGAACGGCGATATATTTCCAAGTCGGGATGGTGTGTGACTTTGAGGGGAACGTGCAGGTGGTGTTGTTCCCATGTGCCTGCTGCCCTTGTCCTTCTAGTTGGTAGAGGTCGCGGGTTTGGGAGGTGCTGTGGAAGGAGCTTTGGCGAGTTGCTACAGTGCATCCTGTGGATGGTACACACCGCAGCCACAGTGCGCCGGTGGTGAAGGGAGTGAATGTTTAGGGTGGTGGATGGGGTGACAATCAAGCGGGCTGCTTTGTCCTGGATTGTGTCTAGCTTCTTGAGTGTTTTCGGAGCTGCACTCATCCAGGCAAGTGGAGAGTATTCCATCACACTCCTGACTTGTGCCTTGTAGATGGTGGAAAGGCTTTGGGGAGTCAGGAGGTGAGTCACTCGCCGCAGAATACCCAGCCTCTGACCTGCTCTTGTAGCCACATGATAGGGTGGGGTAGCGAGGTTCTGGTGGGATTTGAAAGCAAGGATGAGAATTTTAAAATCAAGGCGTTCCCCGACAGGCGGTTTGACTGGAGCGTCACACCGTTCCCTCCCGTCTTTACTTCCACATACGTACATTGGGACAGGGCTTGGGCGGATTTTTCTGTGTCTCACCCGGGGCCGCTGAGTCTCCTGCAGTCCCCCCGATCACCAACTCATCCTGTTTGTAAATTTAAACCGGAACAAGTGCCTCGCAAAAGGCAAGAGATGAAGGCAAGGCTGGAACCTCTGACAAAAAAAAAAATCTCTTGTCCACCAGCGAGGTTTGTGTACCTGAATCGCTAACTCTTCTTTTAAAGTTTTGACATTCATTGGACGCCACGCGGCACCTCCAGACTTGTCTTTTGCACGCACAGTGAAGCGGAGGGCCGTTTTCACTCGCACCGCCAGCAATTGTGATATCAAGAAAAAGGTGGCGGAGAAATTCTCCATTTCAGCGAAAATGGAGCGCTGGGGTCCGCTCATGAGGGCAGCGTAAAAGTTGCAACTCGCACCCACGATCCCGAGGGGAATGCCTCCCCCGACTGAGCTAGCCAAGCCTGAGGAAACTGTTACTTCCTTGTCTGTTGTTGCAGCGAGCCGGCTGTTGGCTCCGCTCCAAGGGTTCAGTGCAAACCATGAAACAGGTTCTCCTGAATTCCATGGTGTCGAAGGCAATCGAGTAACAAATCGAGCAATGTATTCCGCTCAATCATTGATCATTCCATTCAGATCTTCTGCTTTTCAGCTGCACTTCCCCAAAACATTGCAAATAATTTTGCTCAGTATTTGTTTCGCTTGTTTAATATTTTGTTCTCCGGTTTTGCCAGATTAACATTTCATTTCAATTATCAATGACAGGGAGCAATGAACAATGAACGAGTGACCAAAGTTCCGTTTATTATTAAAAAGCAGTGATTCCGAAATTATCCAGGTTGATATGAATGGTAAGATAAATAGTGATTTCGACATGATTTAAATACGCAGTCTTCAGAATCTGGAATCAGACGCGCTACCGTTTCACCACGAGGTCTACTGATGGCATAGATTATATATGTATGAAAACTTATTATATCCTTAAATATATATATTTGATGCAGTGTTCCCTTGTGGTTGGGAATAGTTCATTGCACAAAAATAATTCAAGTCTGTGAGACACTTAATGTTTTCTTTAATCGCCATTAATACGTTCTGTTGCACACTGAAGGAAATGTTAACTTGTTTGCCAAGTGACAATTAAAACGTCAATAAATCTTTGAGCTTTGCATGTCATGAACTTTTATCCCTTCCCATTTTACATACTGTATTTTAGGAGTCTGCTTAAAAATGTTTAGTGCTTATTATACAAGGAATCCGGTGCAGCCGCTGTTAAATTTAAAAAGGTTTGTCGCCCCTTTCACGCATCAACAAACTCGACCCTGGAGGTTTATGGGGAGCAAGTCCCAACAAAATGTTTCCCTCCGAGGTCAAATCGGGGACTTTCTGCATGTAACTGGCGAACATGATAAGCGCTGCACTACGGAAAGGACAAACTTTTCGGTCTCAGGTCTGAAGGAAGTGTCTCGGGGAAACATGAACTGCTGAGTCTCTTTGCACTGACTCTTTTCACGAATATTTCATCGATCGAAACTATACAAGTCACAGGGAAAAATGTCAAAGTCATTAAACTCCCGAATTAGCCCCAAAATCAATCAATCTCAGTTTTGCAATGTTCAATTGACCCCCGGCCTCAACAGCTTTTTGGGGGTGAGTGTTCCAGATTTCCACTCCCCTTTGTGTGAAGAAATGTTTCCTGACCTCACTCCTGAACAGCTGAGCTCTAATTTTAAGGTTACGCCCCCTTGTTCTGGACTTTCCCCACCAGAGAAAATAGTCTCTATCTGCCCTGTCAAATCCTTTAATCATCTTAAACACCTCAATTAGATCACCCCTTAATATTCTATACTCAAGGGAATGCAAGTCCAGTCTATGCAACCTGTCCTCATAATTGCTTATCAAGGATAGCCACCAAAAGGGGTTTTACGATGGCTGGCTTTTGAGTGCATTGGCTTTTGCCAATGGGTATGTTGGTCCAGGGTTATGATTCTCGCTTCGGGGTTGTTTGTCCAAATATGTGAGAGATCCCGGACGAGCCCTTATTTTACTTTTGATCTTGAACGTCCAAAGACAGAAAAGTACCCAAATCACCTCACATGAGTGAAACAGTTCCTATGTTTCATACTATTACCTAACACAACTGCCCAACTTGGTTCTGATGAAAGGTCATTGACCTGAAACA
>NW_027139654.1:100635-123135 GCF_035084215.1 Heptranchias perlo | reverse complement strand
CAGCACAGACTTGGGGGGGAGATGGAACCCGGGCCCTCCCTGATCACTGTGGGGCTCAGTACCAATTGAGGCCCCCTCAAGCAGTGCACGCCCAAAACACATCCTCTCTCTGTACAAATCTGCTCAGCCACCTCCTCCCACCTGTCTTGAGATCAGAAATCAGTCACTCCCTCTACACTGTCCCGTCAAACACTCCCAGGGCAGGCACAGCACGGGTTAGATACAGAGTAAAGCTCCCTCTACACTGTCCCATCAAACATTCCCAGGGCAGGTACAGCACGGGTTAGATACAGAGTAAAGCTCCCTCTACACTGTCCCATCAAACACTCCCAGGGCAGGTACAGGGTTAGATACAGAGTAAAGCTCCCTCTACACTGTCCCGTCAAACACTCCCAGGGCAGGTACAGGGTTAGATACAGAGTAAAGCTCCCTCTACACTGTCCCATCAAACACTCCCAGGACAGGTGTAGCACGGGTTAGATACAGAGTAAAGCTCCCTCTACACTGTCCCGTCAAACACTCCCAGGGCAGGTACAGGGTTAGATACAGAGTAAAGCTCCCTCTACACTGTCCCATCAAACACTCCCAGGGCAGGTACAGGGTTAGATACAGAGTAAAGCTCCCTCTACACCGTCCCATCAAACACTCCCAGGGCAGGTACAGGGTTAGATACAGAGTAAAGCTCCCTCTACACTGTCCCGTCAAACGGGTACAGCACGGGTTAGATACAACAGTTGAATGGGCTTTCAGTGTCCTAATTTCACTTTGTCTGGGGGCTGGATGGGACCCCAGGGTCCCAGAGGGTGAAAGGTCAGTGTCTGACCCACTGCCAAACCCAGTCACTCAGTCGACCAATTGATAAGAGATTGATCGCGATGTTTCGCCAACAATTCCAATCTCGGTTTATTCTGCATCGACGAGGATGGTGGAAGGCACACCAGATGGAACTCAGATCCACAGCCGACTGACTCGGAGTGGAGAGTGGGACCAAGCCCATCCAACTGGTGAACTCAATCGCTGTCGTAAGAACAAAAGGAAAGACTGTGTCTGAAATGGTGAAGACTTCATATTTCCTCCTTCAGGAAAGTATATAAGCCATTGTGCGGATCAGTTATACACTGAGTGGCAGAGCACTGCCCCTCACCAGTGTATCACAGACCACGCCCTGTGTCTCTGTGTGAAGGGAGGACAACAGATCTTTGTAATCAGACAAGAAGCAACAGAGAGTGGACAGCGACAGGATGGAGGGAGAGAGAGAGAGAGAGAGAGAAAGAGATAGAGAGGCAGGGAGAGAGGCAGAAAGAGAGGGAGTGGAAAACATAGAGAGAGAGAGAGAGAAAGAGATAGAGAGAGGCAGGGAGAGAGAGAGAAAGAGAGAGAGTGGAAAAGACAGAGAGAGAGAGGCAGGGAGAGAGGGAGTGGGAAACAGAGAGAGAGAAAGAGATAGAGAGAGGCAGGGAGAGAGAAAGAAAGAGTGGGAGTGGAAAACAGAGAGAGAGAGAAAGAGATAGAGAGGCAGGGAGAGAGACAGAAAGAGTGGGAGTGGAAAACAGAGAGAGAGAGAGAGATAGAGAGGCAGGGAGAGAGACAGAAAGATAGAGAGTGGAAAAGACAGAGAGAGAGAGAGAGATAGAGAGGCAGGGAGAGAGACAGAAAGAGTGGGAGACAGGGACAGAGGGAGAAAGAGAGACAGAGAGGGAATGATAGAGAGAGAGGGAAAGAGACAGAGAGGGAGACAAACAGACAGAGAGAAAAAGAGATAGAGATAAATAGAGTGAGAGACAGAGAGAGAGAAAGACAGACTGTAAGATATGTGCAGATTAAATTTATAGATGAGGGACCCGTGCTGTACCTGCCCTGGGAGTGTTTGATGGGACAGTGTAGAGGGAGCTTTACTCTGTATCTAACCCTGTACCTGTCCTGGGAGTGTTTGACGGGACAGTGTAGAGGGAGCTTTACTCTGTATCTAACCCTGTACCTGTCCTGGGAGTGTTTGATGGGACGGTGTAGAGGGAGCTTTACTCTGTATCTAACCCTGTACCTGCCCTGGGAGTGTTTGATGGGACAGTGTAGAGGGAGCTTTACTCTGTATCTAACCCTGTACCTGCCCTGGGAGTGTTTGACGGGACAGTGTAGAGGGAGCTTTACTCTGTATCTAACCCTGTACCTGCCCTGGGAGTGTTTGACGGGACAGTGTCGAGGGAGCTTTACTCTGTATCTAACCCTGTACCTGCCCTGGGAGAGTTTGATGGGACAGGGTGGAGGGAGCTTTACTCTGTATCTAACCCTGTACCTGCCCTGGGAGTGTTTGATGGGACAGTGTAGAGGGAGCTTTACTCTGTATCTAACCCTGTACCTGCCCTGGGAGTGTTTGATGGGACAGTGTAGAGGGAGCTTTACTCTGTATCTAACCCTGTACCTGCCCTGGGAGTGTTTGATGGGACAGTGTAGAGGGAGCTTTACTCTGTATCTAACCCTGTACCTGTCCTGGGAGTGTTTGATGGGACAGTGTAGAGGGAGCTTTACTCTGTATCTAACCCTGTACCTGCCCTGGGAGTGTTTGATGGGACAGTGTAGAGGGAGCTTTACTCTGTATCTAACCCTGTACCTGCCCTGGGAGTGTTTGATGGGACAGTGTAGAGGGAGCTTTACTCTGTATCTAACCCTGTACCTGCCCTGGGAGAGTTTGATGGGACAGGGTGGAGGGAGCTTTACTCTGTATCTAACCCTGTACCTGCCCTGGGAGTGTTTGATGGGACAGTGTAGAGGGAGCTTTACTCTGTATCTAACCCTGTACCTGCCCTGGGAGTGTTTGATGGGACAGTGTAGAGGGAGCTTTACTCTGTATCTAACCCTGTACCTGCCCTGGGAGTGTTTGATGGGACAGTGTAGAGGGAGCTTTACTCTGTATCTAACCCTGTACCTGCCCTGGGAGTGTTTGATGGGACAGTGTAGAGGGAGCTTTACTCTGTATCTAACCCTGTACCTGTCCTGGGAGTGTTTGATGGGACGGTGTAGAGGGAGCTTTACTCTGTATCTAACCCTGTACCTGTCCTGGGAGTGTTTGATGGGACAGTGTAGAGGGAGCTTTACTCTGTATCTAACCCTGTACCTGTCCTGGGAGTGTTTGATGGGACGGTGTAGAGGGAGCTTTACTCTGTATCTAACCCTGTACCTGCCCCGGGAGTGTTTGATGGGACGGTGTAGAGGGAGCTTTACTCTGTATCTAACCCTGTACCTGTCCTGGGAGTGTTTGATGGGACGGTGTAGAGGGAGCTTTACTCTGTATCTAACCCTGTACCTGCCCCGGGAGTGTTTGATGGGACAGTGTAGAGGGAGCTTTACTCTGTATCTAACCCTGTACCTGTCCTGGGAGTGTTTGATGGGACGGTGTAGAGGGAGCTTTACTCTGTATCTAACCCTGTACCTGTCCTGGGAGTGTTTGATGGGACGGTGTAGAGGGAGCTTTACTCTGTATCTAACCCTGTACCTGCCCCGGGAGTGTTTGATGGGACAGTGTAGAGGGAGCTTTACTCTGTATCTAACCCTGTACCTGCCCTGGGAGTGTTTGATGGGACAGTGTAGAGGGAGCTTTACTCTGTATCTAACCCTGTACCTGACCTGGGAGTGTTTGATGGGACAGTGTAGAGGGAGCTTTACTCTGTATCTAACCCTGTACCTGCCCTGGGAGTGTTTGATGGGACAGTGTAGAGGGAGCTTTACTCTGTATCTAACCCTGTCCCTGTCCTGGGAGTGTTTGATGGGACAGTGTAGAGGGAGCTTTACTCTGTATCTAACCCTGTACCTGCCCTGGGAGTGTTTGACGGGACAGTGTAGAGGGAGCTTTACTCTGTATCTAACCCTGTACCTGCTCTGGGAGTGTTTGATGGGACAGTGTAGAGGGAGCTTTACTCTGTATCTAACCCTGTACCTGCCCTGGGAGTGTTTGATGGGACAGTGTAGAGGGAGCTTTACTCTGTATCTAACCCTGTCCCTGTCCTGGGAGTGTTTGATGGGACAGTGTAGAGGGAGCTTTACTCTGTATCTAACCCTGTACCTGCCCTGGGAGTGTTTGATGGGACAGTGTAGAGGGAGCTTTACTCTGTATCTAACCCTGTACCTGCCCTGGGAGTGTTTGATGGGACAGTGTAGAGGGAGCTTTACTCTGTATCTAACCCGTGCTATACCTGTCCTGGGAGTGTTTGATGGGACAGTGTAGAGGGAGCTTTACTCTGTATCTAACCCTGTACCTGCCCTGGGAGTGTTTGACGGGACAGTGTAGAGGGAGCTTTACTCTGTATCTAACCCTGTACCTGCCCTGGGAGTGTTTGATGGGACAGTGTAGAGGGAGCTTTACTCTGTATCTAACCCTGTCCCTGTCCTGGGAGTGTTTGATGGGACAGTGTAGAGGGAGCTTTACTCTGTATCTAACCCTGTACCTGCCCTGGGAGTGTTTGATGGGACAGTGTAGAGGGAGCTTTACTCTGTATCTAACCCTGTACCTGCCCTGGGAGTGTTTGATGGGACAGTGTAGAGGGAGCTTTACTCTGTATCTAACCCTGTACCTGCCCCGGGAGTGTTTGATGGGACAGTGTGGAGGGAGCTTTACTCTGTATCTAACCCTGTACCTGCCCTGGGAGTGTTTGATGGGACAGTGTAGAGGGAGCTTTACTCTGTATCTAACCCTGTACCTGTCCTGGGAGTGTTTGATGGGACAGTGTGGAGGGAGCTTTACTCTGTATCTAACCCTGTACCTGCCCTGGGAGTGTTTGATGGGACAGTGTAGAGGGAGCTTTACTCTGTATCTAACCCTGTACCTGCCCTGGGAGTGTTTGATGGGACAGTGTAGAGGGAGCTTTACTCTGTATCTCACCCTGTACCTGCCCTGGGAGCGTTTGATGGGACAGTGTAGAGGGAGCTTTACTCTGTATCTAACCCTGTACCTGCCCTGGGAGTGTTTGATGGGACAGTGTAGAGGGAGCTTTACTCTGTATCTAACCCTGTACCTGCCCTGGGAGTGTTTGATGGGACAGTGTAGAGGGAGCTTTACTCTGTATCTAACCCTGTACCTGCCCTGGGAGCGTTTGATGGGACAGTGTAGAGGGAGCTTTACTCTGTATCTAACCCTGTACCTGCCCTGGGAGTGTTTGATGGGACAGTGTAGAGGGAGCTTTACTCTGTATCTAACCCTGTACCTGCCCTGGGAGTGTTTGATGGGACAGTGTAGAGGGAGCTTTACTCTGTATCTAACCCTGTACCTGCCCTGGGAGTGTTTGATGGGACAGTGTAGAGGGAGCTTTACTCTGTATCTCACCCTGTACCTGCCCTGGGAGTGTTTGATGGGACAGTGTAGAGGGAGCTTTACTCTGTATCTAACCCTGTACCTGCCCTGGGAGTGTTTGATGGGACAGTGTAGAGGGAGCTTTACTCTGTATCTAACCCTGTACCTGCCCTGGGAGTGTTTGATGGGACAGTGTAGAGGGAGCTTTACTCTGTATCTAACCCTGTACCTGCCCTGGGAGTGTTTGATGGGACAGTGTAGAGGGAGCTTTACTCTGTATCTAACCCTGTACCTGCCCTGGGAGTGTTTGATGGGACAGTGTAGAGGGAGCTTTACTCTGTATCTAACTCGTGCTGTACCTGCCCTGGGAGTGTTTGATGGGACAGTGTAGAGGGAGCTTTACTCTGTATCTAACCCGTGCTGTACCTGTCCTGGGAGTGTTTGATGGGACAGTGTAGAGGGAGCTTTACTCTGTATCTAACCCTGTACCTGCCCTGGGAGTGTTTGATGGGACAGTGTAGAGGGAGCTTTACTCTGTATCTAACCCGTGCTGTACCTGCCCTGGGAGTGTTTGATGGGACAGTGTAGAGGGAGCTTTACTCTGTATCTAACCCTGTACCTGCCCTGGGAGTGTTTGATGGGACAGTGTAGAGGGAGCTTTACTCTGTATCTAACCCTGTACCTGCCCTGGGAGTGTTTGATGGGACAGTGTAGAGGGAGCTTTACTCTGTATCTAACCCGTGCTGTACCTGCCCTGGGAGTGTTTGATGGGACAGTGTGGAGGGAGCTTTACTCTGTATCTAACCCTGTACCTGCCCTGGGAGTGTTTGATGGGACAGTGTAGAGGGAGCTTTACTCTGTATCTAACCCTGTACCTGTCCTGGGAGTGTTTGATGGGACAGTGTCGAGGGAGCTTTACTCTGTATCTAACCCGTGCTGTAGCTGCCCTGGGAGTGTTTGACGGGACAGTGTAGAGGGAGCTTCACTCTGTATCTAACCCTGTACCTGCCCTGGGAGTGTTTGATGGGACAGTGTAGAGGGAGCTTTACTCTGTATCTAACCCTGTACCTGTCCTGGGAGTGTTTGATGGGACAGTGTAGAGGGAGCTTCACTCTGTATCTAACCCTGTACCTGCCCTGGGAGTGTTTGATGGGACGGTGTAGAGGGAGCTTTACTCTGTATCTAACCCTGTACCTGTCCTGGGAGTGTTTGATGGGACAGTGCAGAGGGAGCTTTACTCTGTATCTAACCCTGTACCTGTCCTGGGAGTGTTTGATGGGACAGTGTAGAGGGAGCTTTACTCTGTATCTAACCCGTGCTGTACCTGCCCTGGGAGTGTTTGACGGGACAGTGTAGAGGGAGCTTTACTCTGTATCTAACCCTGCACCTGTCCTGGGAGTGTTTGATGGGACAGTGTAGAGGGAGCTTCACTCTGTATCTAACCCTGTACCTGCCCTGGGAGTGTTTGATGGGACAGTGTAGAGGGAGCTTTACTCTGTATCTAACCCTGTACCTGTCCTGGGAGTGTTTGACGGGACAGTGTAGAGGGAGCTTTACTCTGTATCTAACCCTGTACCTGCCCTGGGAGTGTTTGATGGGACAGTGTAGAGGGAGCTTTACTCTGTATCTAACCCTGTACCTGTCCTGGGAGTGTTTGACGGGACAGTGTAGAGGGAGCTTTACTCTGTATCTAACCCGTGCTGTACCTGCCCTGGGAGTGTTTGACGGGACAGTGTAGAGGGAGCTTTACTCTGTATCTAACCCGTGCTGTACCTGCCCTGGGAGTGTTTGATGGGACAGTGTAGAGGGAGCTTTACTCTGTATCTAACCCGTGTTGTACCTGCCCTGGGAGTGTTTGATGGGACAGTGTTTCCTGAAGGACTGAGGGACACCAGTTTGTTCTTTACCATCCACCTGCGAGGGCGAATGGGGCCATTGGTTTAATGTCTCAACCGATAGACGGCACCTCCGACAGTGCGGCGCTCCCTCGGTACCGACCCTCCGACAGTGCGGCGCTCCCTCAGTACCGACCCTCCGACAGTGCAGCGCTCCCTCGGTACCGACCCTCCGACAGTGCGGCGCTCCCTCGGTACCGACCCTCCGACAGTGCAGCGCTCCCTCAGTACTGACCCTCCGACAGTGCGGCGCTCCCTCAGTACCGCCCCTCCGACAGTGCAGCGCTCCCTCGGTACCGACCCTCCGACAGTGCGGCGCTCCCTCGGTACCGACCCTCCGACAGTGCAGCGCTCCCTCAATACTGACCCTCCGACAGTGCGGCGCTCCCTCAGTACTGACCCTCCGACAGTGCGGCGCTCCCTCAGTACTGACCCTCCGACAGTGCAGCGCTCCCTCAGTACCGACCCTCCGACAGTGCGGCGCTCCCTCAGCAACTGGTACCGGGAGTGTTGGCCTGGATTATGGGGCTCGAGTCTCTGGAGTGGGTGCTCAAACCCACGAGCTTCTGACTCAGCCAGGGGAGTGAGAGAATGAGACCGACCGAGCCAAGCAGACCGCGGAACATCATTGTGCAGAGTGACGGAGGCACAGACAGATTGAGGTAGGTTGTTGGAGACGGGAGTTCTCCCCGGTGTCCTGGGGACAATATTTCTCCCTCTGTTGAGTAATCAGCCCAGGCCATGTCTCACCACTCAACGGAGGAGGTTCCTGGGGCCCAGTCTCACCACTCAATGGAGGAGGTTCCTGGGGCCCAGTCTCACTACAGCAGAGGTTCCTGGGCCCAGTCTCCCTACAACAGAGGCTCCTGGGCCCAGTCTCCCTACAACAGAGGCTCCTGGGCCCAGTCTCCCTACAACAGAGGCTCCTGGGCCCAGTCTCACTACAGCAGAGGTTCCTGGGCCCAGTCTCCCTACAACAGAGGCTCCTGGGCCCAGTCTCACTACAACAGAGGCTCCTGGGCCCAGTCTCACTACAACAGAGGCTCCTGGGCCCAGTCTCACTACAACAGAGGCTCCTGGGGCCCAGTCTCACTACAACAGAGGCTCCTGGGGCCCAGTCTCACTACAACAGAGGCTCCTGGGGCCCAGTCTCACTACAACAGAGGCTCCTGGGGCCCAGTCTCACTACAACAGAGGCTCCTGGGGCCCAGTCTCCCTACAACAGAGGCTCCTGGGCCCAGTCTCACTACAACAGAGGCTCCTGGGGCCCAGTTCACTACAACAGAGGTTCCTGGGCCCAGTCTCCCTACAACAGAGGCTCCTGGGCCCAGTCTCACTACAACAGAGGCTCCTGGGCCCAGTCTCACTACAACAGAGGCTCCTGGGGCCCAGTCTCACTACAACAGAGGCTCCTGGGGCCCAGTCTCCCTACAACAGAGGTTCCTGGGGCCCAGTTCACTACAACAGAGGCTCCTGGGGCCCAGTCTCACTACAACAGAGGCTCCTGGGCCCAGTCTCACTACAACAGAGGCTCCTGGGCCCAGTCTCCCTACAACAGAGGCTCCGGGGCCCAGTCTCACTACAACAGAGGCTCCTGGGCCCAGTCTCACTACAACAGAGGCTCCTGGGGCCCAGTCTCCCTACAACAGAGGCTCCTGGGCCCAGTCTCCCTACAACAGAGGCTCCTGGGCCCAGTCTCACTACAACAGAGGCTCCTGGGGCCCAGTCTCACTACAACAGAGGCTCCTGGGCCCAGTCTCACTACAACAGAGGCTCCTGGGGCCCAGTCTCACTACAACAGAGGTTCCTGGGGCCCAGTCTCACTACAACAGAGGCTCCTGGGCCCAGTCTCCCTACAACAGAGGCTCCTGGGCCCAGTCTCACTACAACAGAGGCTCCTGGGCCCAGTCTCACTACAACAGAGGCTCCTGGGGCCCAGTCTCACTACAACAGAGGCTCCTGGGGCCCAGTCTCACTACACAGAGGCTCCTGGGCCCAGTCTCCCTACAACAGAGGCTCCTGGGCCCAGTCTCACTACAGCAGAGGCTCCTGGGCCCAGTCTCACTACAACAGAGGCTCCTGGGCCCAGTCTCACTACAACAGAGGCTCCTGGGCCCAGTCTCACTACAACAGAGGCTCCTGGGGCCCAGTCTCACTACAACAGAGGCTCCTGGGGCCCAGTCTCACTACAACAGAGGCTCCTGGGCCCAGTCTCCCTACAACAGAGGCTCCTGGGCCCAGTCTCACTACAGCAGAGGCTCCTGGGCCCAGTCTCACTACAACAGAGGCTCCTGGGCCCAGTCTCACTACAACAGAGGCTCCTGGGCCCAGTCTCACTACAACAGAGGTTCCTGGGGCCCAGTCTCACTACAACAGAGGCTCCTGGGCCCAGTCTCACTACAACAGAGGTTCCTGGGGCCCAGTCTCACTACAACAGAGGCTCCTGGGGCCCAGTCTCACTACAACAGAGGTTCCTGGGGCCCAGTCTCACTACAACAGAGGCTCCTGGGCCCAGTCTCACTACAACAGAGGCTCCTGGGCCCAGTCTCACTACAACAGAGGCTCCTGGGGCCCAGTCTCCCTACAACAGAGGCTCCGGGGCCCAGTCTCACTACAACAGAGGCTCCTGGGCCCAGTCTCACTACAACAGAGGCTCCTGGGCCCAGTCTCACTACAACAGAGGCTCCTGGGCCCAGTCTCACTACAACAGAGGCTCCTGGGCCCAGTCTCACTACAACAGAGGCTCCTGGGCCCAGTCTCACTACAACAGAGGCTCCTGGGCCCAGTCTCACTACAACAGAGGCTCCTGGGCCCAGTCTCCCTACAACAGAGGCTCCTGGGCCCAGTCTCACTACAACAGAGGCTCCTGGGGCCCAGTCTCACTACAACAGAGGCTCCTGGGCCCAGTCTCACTACAACAGAGGCTCCTGGGGCCCAGTCTCACTACAACAGAGGCTCCTGGGGCCCAGTCTCCCTACAACAGAGGCTCCTGGGCCCAGTCTCACTACAACAGAGGCTCCTGGGCCCAGTCTCACTACAACAGAGGCTCCTGGGGCCCAGTCTCCCTACAACAGAGGCTCCTGGGCCCAGTCTCACTACAACAGAGGCTCCTGGGCCCAGTCTCACTACAACAGAGGCTCCTGGGCCCAGTCTCACTACAACAGAGGCTCCTGGGCCCAGTCTCCCTACAACAGAGGCTCCTGGGACCAGTCTCACTACAACAGAGGCTCCTGGGCCCAGTCTCCCTACAACAGAGGCTCCTGGGCCCAGTCTCCCTACAACAGAGGTTCCTGGGGCCCAGTCTCCCTACAACAGAGGCTCCTGGGCCCAGTCTCACTACAACAGAGGCTCCTGGGGCCCAGTCTCACTACAACAGAGGCTCCTGGGCCCAGTCTCACTACAACAGAGGCTCCTGGGGCCCAGTCTCACTACAACAGAGGCTCCTGGGGCCCAGTCTCCCTACAACAGAGGCTCCTGGGCCCAGTCTCACTACAACAGAGGCTCCTGGGCCCAGTCTCACTACAACAGAGGCTCCTGGGGCCCAGTCTCCCTACAACAGAGGCTCCTGGGCCCAGTCTCACTACAACAGAGGCTCCTGGGCCCAGTCTCACTACAACAGAGGCTCCTGGGCCCAGTCTCACGACAACAGAGGTTCCTGGGGCCCAGTCTCACTACAACAGAGGCTCCTGGGCCCAGTCTCACTACAACAGAGGCTCCTGGGCCCAGTCTCCCTACAACAGAGGCTCCTGGGGCCCAGTCTCACTACAACAGAGGTTCCTGGGGCCCAGTCTCACTACAACAGAGGCTCCTGGGGCCCAGTCTCACTACAACAGAGGCTCCTGGGCCCAGTCTCACTACAACAGAGGTTCCTGGGGCCCAGTCTCACTACAACAGAGGTTCCTGGGGCCCAGTCTCACTACAACAGAGGTTCCTGGGGCCCAGTCTCACTACAACAGAGGTTCCTGGGGCCCAGTCTCACTACAACAGAGATAGTAACAGGGGAGAAAGAGTGAATGGGGGAGGGAGAGACAGACAGAGAAAGAGAGAGGGTGAGTGATGGCGGGAGAGTGAAGGGGAAGGTGAGAGGGAGGGAGCAGGAGGGGGAGTAGGAGGGAGGGAGGGAGGGAGAGGGAGAGAGCAAAGGAATGGGAGTGGGGAATAGGTTGTGAAAGACAGAGAAATAGGGATAGTGTAAGAGGAGGAAGAATAGGGAAGCAAAATAAATAGAACAAGAGGGAGAGAAAGGTAGACATACACACAGGCACTTAACACACACAGGCACATAACACATACAGGCACATAACACACACAGGGGCATAACACACACAGGCACATAACACACACAGGCACTATAACACACACAGGGACTTAACACACACAGGCACATAACACACACAGGCACATAACACATACAGGCACATAACACATACAGGCACTATAACACACACAGGGACTTAACACACACAGGCACTATAACACACACAGGCACATAACACACACAGGCACTATAACACACACAGGGACTTAACACACACAGGCACTATAACACACACAGGCACTTAACACACACAGGCACTATAACACACACAGGGACTTAACACACACAGGCACTATAACACACACAGGCACATAACACACACAGGCACTATAACACACACGGGCACATAACACACACAGGCACATAACACACACAGGTACAATGACACACACAGGCACATAACACACACAGGCACTTAACACACACAGGCACATAACACACACAGGGACTATAACACACACAGGCACATAACACACACAGGCACATAACACACACAGGGACTATAACACACACAGGCACATAACACACACAGGGACTATAACACACACAGGCACATAACACGCACAGGCACATAACACACAGGCACTATAACACACACAGGTACATCACACACAGGCACATAACACACACAGGCACTATAACACACACAGGCACAACACACACACAGGCACTTAACACACACAGGCACTATAACACACACCGGCACTATTACACACACAGGCACATAACACACACAGGCACTATAACACACACGGGCACTATAACACACACAGGCACATAACACACACAGGCACTATAATACACACAGGCACATAACACACACAGGCACAATAATACACACAGGCACATAACACACACAGGCACTATAATACACACAGGCACATAACACACACAGGCACTATAATACACACAGGCACGTAACACACAGGCACATAACACACACAGGCACATAACACACACAGGCACTATAATACACACAGGCACGTAACACACACAGGCACATAACACACACAGGCACATAACACACACAGGCAATATAACACACACAGGCACATAACACACAGAGGGACAATAACACACACAGGCACATAACACACACAGGCACATAACACACACAGGGACAATAACACACACAGGCACATAACACACACAGGGACAATAACACACACAGGCACATAACACGCACAGGCACATAACACACACAGGGACTATAACACACACAGGCACATAACACACACAGGCACATAACACACACAGGGACAATAACACACACAGGCACATAAAACACACAGGCACTATAACACGCACAGGCACATAACACACAGGCACTATAACACACACAGGCACATAACACACACAGGCACTATAACACACACGGGCACATAACACACACATGCACATAACACACACATGTACAATGACACACACAGGCACATAACACACACAGGCACTTAACACACACAGGCACATAACACACACAGGGACTATAACACACACAGGCACATAACACACACAGGCACATAACACACAGGGACTATAACACACACAGGCACATAACACACACAGGGACTATAACACACACAGGCACATAACACGCACAGGCACATAACACACAGGCACTATAACACACACAGGTACATCACACACAGGCACATAACACACACAGGCACTATAACACACAAAGGCACATAACACAGACAGGCACTATAACACACACAGGCACATCACACACACAGGCACTTAACACACACAGGCACTATAACACACACCGGCACTATTACACACACAGGCACATAACACACACAGGCACTATAACACACACGGGCACTATAACACACACAGGCACATAACACACACAGGCACTATAATACACACAGGCACATAACACACACAGGCACAATAATACACACAGGCACATAACACACACAGGCACTATAATACACACAGGCACATAACACACACAGGCACTATAATACACACAGGCACGTAACACACAGGCACATAACACACACAGGCACATAACACACACATGCACTATAATACACACAGGCACTATAATACACACAGGCACGTCACACAGGCACATAACACACACAGGCACATAACACACACAGGCAATATAACACACACAGGCACATAACACACACGGGCACTATAATACACACGGGCACATAACACACACAGGCACATAACACACACAGGCACTATAATACACACAGGCACAAAACACACACAGGCACATAACACACACAGGCACATAACACACACAGGCACTATAATACACACAGGTACATAACACACACAGGCACTATAACACACACAGGCACTATAACACACACGGGCACTATAACACACACGGGCACTATAACACACAGGCACATAATACACACGGGCACATAACACACAGGCACATAACACACACAGGCACTATAACACACACAGGCACTATAACACACACGGGCACATAACACACACGGGCACGTAACACACACGGGCACGTAACACACACTGGCACGTAACACACACTGGCACATAACACACACGGGCACGATAATACACACAGGCACATAACACACACGGGCACATAACACATACAGGCACATAACACACACAGGCACATAACACACACGGGCACATAACACACACAGGCACATAATACACACGGGCACATAACACACACGGGCACTATAATGCACACAGGCACATAACACACACAGGCACATAACACACACAGGCACATAACACACACGGGCACGTAACACACACTGGCACATAACACACACTGGCACATAACACACACGGGCACGATAATACACACAGGCACATAACACACACGGGCACATAACACATACAGGCACATAACACACACAGGCACATAATACACACGGGCACATAACACACACAGGCACTATAATGCACACAGGCACATAACACACACAGGCACATAACACACACGGGCACTATAATACACACAGGCACATAACACACACGGGCACTATAATACACACAGGCACATAACACACACAGGCACATAACACACACAGGCACATAACACACACAGGCACATAACACACACAGGCACATAACACACACAGGCACTATAACACACACAGGCACATAACACACACGGGCACTATAATACACACAGGCACATAACACATACAGGCACATAACACACACAGGCACATAACACACACAGGCACATAACACACACAGGCACATAATACACACGGGCACATAACACACACAGGCACTATAACACACACAGGCACTATAACACACACGGGCACGTAACACACACAGGCACTATAATACACACAGGCACGTAACACACACGGGCACATAACACACACGGGCACGTAACACACACAGGCACTATAACACACACTGGCACATAACACACACTAGCACATAACACACACAGGCACATAACACACACAGGCACATAACACACACAGGCACATAATACACACGGGCACATAACACACACAGGCACTATAACACACACAGGCACTATAACACACACGGGCACGTAACACACACAGGCACTATAATACACACAGGCACGTAACACACACGGGCACATAACACACACGGGAACGTAACACACACAGGCACTATAACACACACTGGCACATAACACACACGAGCACATAACACACACGGGCACTATAATACACACAGGCACATAACACACATGGGTACTATAACACACACGGGGACTATTACACGCACAGGCACATAACACACATGGGCACTATAACACACATGGGCACATAACATGCACAGGCACATAACACACACAGGCACTATAATACACACAGGCACATAATACACACAGGCACATAACACACACAGGCACTATAATACACACGGGCACATAACACACACGGGCACGTAACACACACCGGCAATATAACACGCACAGGCAGATAACACACACAGGCACTTTAACACACACGGGCACTATAACACACACCGGCACATAACACACACAGGCACTATAATACACACAGGCACATAATACACACAGGCACATAACACACACAGGCACTATAACACACACAGGCATGTAACACACACAGGCACGTAACACACACCGGCAATATAACACACACCGGCACATAACACACACAGGCACATAATACACACAGGCACATAACACACACTGGCACATAACACACACAGGCACATAATACACACAGGCATATAACACACACAGGCACGTAACACACACAGGCACGTAACACACACCGGCAATATAACACGCACAGGCACATAACACACACAGGCACATAATACACACAGGCACATAACACACACTGGCACTATAATACACACAGGCACATAATACACACAGGCACATAACACACACAGGCACTATAACACACACAGGCACTATAATACACACAGGCACATAATACACACAGGCACATAACACACACAGGCACTATAACACACACAGGCACATAATACACACAGGCACATAACACACACAGGCACTATAACACACACGGGCACATAATACACACTGGCACTATAATACACACAGGCACATAATACACACAGGCACTATAATACACACAGGCACTATAACACACACAGGCACATAACACACACAGGCACTATAATACACACAGGCACATAATACACACAGGCACATAACACACACAGGCACTATAACACACACAGGCACTATAATACACGCAGGCACATAATACACACAGGCACATAACACACACAGGCACATAATACACACAGGCACATAACACACACTGGCACTATAACACACACAGGCACATAACACACACTGGCACTATAACACACACAGGCACTATAACACACACAGGCACATAACACACACAGGCACATAATACACACAGGCACAGAACACACACAGACAGTACAACACACACGGGCACTATAACACACACGGGCACATAACACGCACAGGCACTATAATACACACAGGCACATAATACACACAGGCACATAACACACACAGGCACATAACACACACTGGCACTATAACACACACAGGCACATAACACACACGGGCACGTAACACACACAGGCACTATAACACACACGGGCACTATAATACACACAGGCACATAACACACACAGGCATGTAACACACACAGGCACGTAACACACACTGGCAATATAACACGCACAGGCACATAACACATACAGGCACTATAACACACACGGGCACTATAACACACATCGGCACATAACACATACAGGCCCTATAACACACACAGGGACTATAACACACAGGGACTATAACACACACGGGCACATAACACACACGGGCACTATAACACACAGGGACTATAACACACACCGGCACATAACACACACGGGCACATAACACACACGGGCACTATAATACACACAGGCACATAATACACACGGGCACATAACACACACGGGCACTATAATACACACAGGCACATAACACACACAGGCACATAACACATACAGGCACATAACACACACAGGCACATAACACACACAGGCACATAATACACACGGGCACATAACACACACAGGCACATAATACACACAGGCACTATAACACACACAGGCACATAATACACACGGGCACACAACACACACGGGCACTATAATACACACAGGCACATAACACACACAGGCACATAACACACACAGGCACATAACACACACAGGCACATAACACACACAGGCACTATAACACACACAGGCACTATAACACACACGGGCACGTAACACACACAGGCACTATAATACACACAGGCACGTAACACACACGGGCACATAACACACACGGGCACGTAACACACACAGGCACTATAACACACACTGGCACATAACACACACTAGCACATAACACACACGGGCACTATAATACACACAGGCACATAACACACATGGGCACTATAACACACACGGGGACTATTACACGCACAGGCACATAACACACACGGGCACTATAACACACATGGGCACATAACACGCACAGGCACATAACACACACAGGCACTATAATACACACAGACACATAATACACACAGGCACATAACACACACAGGCACTATAATACACACGGGCACATAACACACACGGGCACGTAACACACACCAGCAATATAACACGCACAGGCAGATAACACACACAGGCACTTTAACACACACGGGCACTATAACACACACCGGCACATAACACACACAGGCACTATAATACACACAGGCACATAATACACACAGGCACATAACACACACAGGCACTATAACACACACAGGCACGTAACACACACAGGCACGTAACACACACCAGCAATATAACACGCACAGGCACATAACACACACAGGCACATAACACACACAGGCACATAATACACACAGGCACATAACACACACTGGCACTATAATACACACAGGCACATAATACACACAGGCACATAACACACACAGGCACTATAACACACACAGGCACTATAATACACACAGGCACATAATACACACAGGCACATAACACACACAGGCACTATAACACACACAGGCACATAATACACACAGGCACATAACACACACAGGCACTATAACACACACGGGCACATAATACACACTGGCACTATAATACACACAGGCACATAATACACACAGGCACTATATTACACACAGGCACTATAACACACACAGGCACATAATACACACAGGCACATAACACACACAGGCACTATAACACACACAGGCACTATAATACACACAGGCACATAATACACACAGGCACATAACACACACAGGCACATAATACACACAGGCACATAACACACACTGGCACTATAACACACACAGGCACATAACACACACTGGCACTATAACACACACAGGCACTATAACACACACAGGCACATAACACACACAGGCACATAATACACACAGGCACATAACACACACAGACAGTACAACACACACGGGCACTATAACACACACGGGCACATAACACGCACAGGCACTATAATACACACAGGCACATAATACACACAGGCACATAACACACACAGGCACATAACACACACTGGCACTATAACACACACAGGCACATAACACACACGGGCACGTAACACACACAGGCACTATAACACACACGGGCACTATAATACACACAGGCACATAACACACACAGGCATGTAACACACACAGGCACGTAACACACACTGGCAATATAACACGCACAGGCACATAACACATACAGGCACTATAACACACACGGGCACTATAACACACATCGGCACATAACACATACAGGCCCTATAACACACACAGGGACTATAACACACAGGGACTATAACACACACGGGCACATAACACACACGGACACTATAACACACAGGGACTATAACACACACCGGCACATAACACACACGGGCACTATAACACGCACAGGCACATAACACACACAGGCACTATAACACACGGGCACTATAATACACACAGGCACATAACACACACGGGCACATAATACACACGGGCACTATAACACACACTGGCACATAACACACACGGGCACTATAACACGCACAGGCACATAACACACACAGGCACTATAACACACGGGCACTATAATACACACCGGCACATAACACACACCGTCACATAACACACACAGGTACATCACACACACAGGCACATAACACACTCGGGCACATAACACACACAGGCACATAACACACACAGGTACATCACACACACAGGCACTTAACACACACAGGCACTATAACACGCACAGGCACATAACACACACAGGCACTATAACACACACACACACTATAACACACACAGGTACATCACACACACAGGCTCTATTACACACACAGGCACTATAACACACACAGGCACTATAACACACACAGGCACTATAACACACACAGGTACATCACACACACAGGCACATAACACACTCGGGCACATAACACACATGGCCACATCACACACACAGGCACTTAACACACACAGGCACTATAACACGCACAGGCACATAACACACACAGGCACTATAACACACACACACACTATAACACACACAGGTACATCACACACACAGGCTCTATTACACACACAGGCATATAACACACACAGGCACAGAACACACACAGGCACTATAACACACACAGGCACATAATACACACAGGCACATAACACACACAGGCACTATAACACACACAGGCACATAACACACACAGGCACATAACACACACAGGCACATAACACACACAGGCACTATAACTCACACAGGCACATAACACACACCGGCAATATAACACACACAGGCACAGAACACACACAGGCACTATAACACACACAGGCACATAATACACACAGGCACTATAACACACACGGGCACTATAACACACACCGGCACATAACACACACGGGCACTATAACACACACCGGCACATAACACACACAGGGACTATAACACACATGGGCACTATAACACACACAGGCACATAATACACAAGGGCACTATAACACACACCGGCACATAACACACACCAGCACTATAACACACACAGGCACTATAACACACACAGGCACTATAATACACACGGGCACATAATAGACACAGGCACTATAATACACACAGGCACATAACACACACAGGCACTATAATACACACAGGCACATAACACACGCAGGCACTATAACACACACAGGCACTATAATACACACAGGCACTATAATACACACAGGCACTATAATACACACAGGCACATAACACACACCGGCACTATAACACACACGGGCACATAACACACACAGGCACATAACACACACAGGCACTATAATACACACAGGCACATAATACACACGGGCACTATAATACACACGGGCACTATAACACACACCAGCACATAACACACACAGGCACTATAATACACACAGGCACATAATACACACAGGCACTATAATACACACAGGCACATAATACACACAGGCACATAACACACACAGACACATAACACACACAGGCATGTAACACACACAGGCACGTAACACACACAGGCACGTAACACACACCGGCAATATAACACGCACAGGCACATAACACACACAGGCACTATAAAACACAGGCACTATAACACACACCGGCAATATAACACGCACAGGCACATAACACACACAGGCATTATAACACACACAGGCACTATAATACACACAGACAGTATAACACACACAGGCTCTATAACACACACAGGCACGTAACACACACCGGCAATATAACACACACAGGCACATAACACACACAGGCACATAACACACACAGGCACTATAACACACACAGGCACGTAACACACACCGGCACATAACACACACAGGCACGATAATACACACAGGCACATAACACACACGGGCACTATAATACACACAGGCACATAATACACACAGGCACATAACACACACAGGGACTATAACACACACGGGCACTATAATACACACCGGCACATAACACACACAGGCACATAATACACACAGGCACATAACACACACAGGGACTATAACACACACGGGCACTATAATACACACAGGCACATAACACACACAGGCACATAACACACACCAGCACTATAACACACACAGGCACATAACACACACAGGCACATAACACACACAGGCACTACAACACACGGGCACTATAACACACACCGGCACATAACACACAACAGCACTATAACACACACAGGCACGTAACACACACGGGCACATAACACACACAGGCACATAACACACACAGGCACGTAACACACACGGGCACATAACACACAGGCACATAACACACACAGGAACTATAACACACACAGGCACGTAACACACACGGGCACGTAACACACACGGGCACGTAACACACACAGGCACTTAATACACACAGGCACAATAATACATACAGGCACTATAACACACACAGGAACTATAACACACACAGGCACGTAACACACACAGGCACTTAACACACACAGGCACTATAATACATACAGGCACATAACACACACAGGCACATCACACACACAGGCACTATAAGACACACAGGCACATAACACACACAGGCACATAACACACACAGGCACTATAATACACACAGGCACATAATACACACAGGCACATAACACACACAGGAACTATAACACACACGGGCACGTAACACACACAGGCACTTAACACACACAGGCACAATAATACATACAGGCTCTATAACACACACAGGAACTATAACACACACAGGCACGTAACACACACAGGCACTTAACACACACAGGCACTATAATACATACAGGCACATAACACACACAGGCACATCACACACACAGGCACTATAAGACACACAGGCACATAACACACACAGGCACATAACACACACAGGCACATAACACACACAGGCACTATAACACATACAGTCACATAACACATAGAGGCACATAACACACACAGGCACTATAACATACACAGGCACTATAACACACATGTACATACACAGGTACATAACACAAATAGTTCTCACAGAAACTCACAGAGCGAGGGATGAAGGGACAGAGATTGAGGGACTGCATCAGACAGAGGGCAGAGGGAAAAAAACAAGGAGAGATGCAGGGAGATAAATATATGGAGAGAGACAGAGAGAGAAACACAGATAGGGACAGGAGAGGCACACATAGGGATAGAGTCAGAGAGAAACAGAATGAGGAACAGAGACAGAGAAAGACAGAATGAGGTATGGAGAAAGAGAGAGACAGAATGAGATACAGAGATCGAGAGAGACAGAATGAGGTACAGAGATAGAGAGAGACAGAACGATGTACAGAGATAGAGAGAGACAGAACGATGTACAGAGATAGAGAGACAGAATGAGGTACAGAGATAGAGAGAGACAGATTGAGATACGGAGAAAGAGAGAGACAGAATGAGGTACAGAGATAGAGAGAGACAGAATGAGGTACAGAGATAGAGAGAGACAGAATG